>NW_021166981.1:77500-122500 GCF_900634415.1 Cottoperca gobio | reverse complement strand
TGTCTCCATCAGTTGTTTGTCTCCATCAGTTGTTTGTCTCCATCAGCTGTTTGTCTCCATCAGCTGTTTGTCCCCATCAGCTGTTTGTCTCCATCAGCGGTTTGTCTCCATCATTTTAGCGTCTTGGTGGACAGTGACTCCCATTGAAGAACCAGTTTAAGAACCTCTTAACTAATAACTAAAACCCTTAAGATTCCCTTAATCTGCTCTCTGAGAACCCTGAACAACTACATCAAGAGTAGCAGCTGAAGAAGAATCATATCTCCATAAAACCCACCACAATGACAAACAGAGATGTTTTTTCCGGATGACGACGGGATGACTGTGACGATGACGAAGAGGACCGCGTCAAACAGCAACGTTTCTCAAACGGACTCTGCAGGTTATCGTCCAGATGTTTTCTTTCAAAGCCAGAAGTCCATCTGCAGCTGAGCTAACGGGACGTTCAAGTGATAAATAAATGAATAAAAGAACGGATATTCGAGCGAACCACAGACGCTTGCCTCATTCAAGGACTCGCATCTTCTGGACATTTGGATCGAGCTCTCAGCCAGGCTGCATTCATAAAAACACATTTCCACAGGAAACATTCCCAAAGACAGAACACAACAAACACTGATGCTGAGATACAACCTGGAAAAAGCCTTTAGGAAGAAGTCAATCATCAATAAATCAGATAGTTTTTTCAAAAGATGACCATAAAGCTGTTGAGACGGAGTTTGAAGACTTTTAGATATTATTATTGTTATTACTGTCGATGGGATTCTGAATGAGGTTCTGGACCCTTGAGTGTAAAATGTATTTATCACAGAAACAAAACAGCGGAATAAAAGAGACCTGTGCACATGCTTTCCATGGGTCCTTGAAACAAATTGAGGCCTTGAAAGTTTAGGGTTAGGGTTAACTTTATGTAAGTAAATTATTATTAAAGTTACGTCCCGCATCGTTCGCAGTTGCGTAATTTTTGTCACGCGCCTCGAGGATGATGCAGGCATCGGCAAACGAGGGAGAAATCACGCTAGTTTACATAAACTGTTCGTAGCAAAGTAATGAACTGAAATTAATTTGTCACGTTTTCGTGAACCAGGAAGTATAACAGTGTGAAAGACCACCAGACCGCTGATCCCGCAAACACAAACGTTGACTTATTTCGTAATTAACTAAAGGCACACCACGATCTTTTCCTGAACTAAACCCAATTGTTTCCGGTGAAGACAGAAGTTTATTTTGAAAAGACTGACTGCATGTAACAAGCGGATATTGACATGGAAAACGCACAGAAGAAATTAACATCAAACTCCATGTTGAGTCCTTGAATGTGAGTGAACTGGAAAGTGCCTGAGAAGTCTTTTAGTTTGATGTTTAAGAAGGTGCAGGAATCCCCAGCTCATACCCGCCGACGCTTCGCCTGTTGCAACGCGAACAAGGCGAGACGGCACAGTCATGCAGCATGAGCTCATGTCGACCCAGACTAAACAAATCCAGACCGTCAGACAGACGGACGGACAGACAGGAGAGTCACAGGCGAAGTCATCCAAGAGTTTTCCCCTCATTCACAGCCGAGAGGGAGGGAGGGAGGAACCCCAGCTCCATTAACAGAGGGAGGGAGGAATAAATAACGCAGAAGGAGGGAGAAGGTAAAAGTTGCTATGAGTCACGGGGATGGGAGGAGACTGGAGTGGAGGAGAGGGATGGAGGGAGGAGGGAGGAGGTATAATTATGGTAGGAGGCTGCCAGGGCGAGAAGCAAGAGGGAGGGAAAGAAGAGAGCAAGGAGAGAGAGAGAGTCCAGCCCACTCTGGTAAAACCATTCAACTGGTGAGCGAGGGAACGCATTCAACACGCAGAGAGAGAGAGAGGTGAAAAGAGAGTGAGAGGAACTCCCTTCGTCTGGGATAACTTAGTCAAACAGCCTCTCGGACGCACACACACTCCGCACACACTCTGCAGCGGCTGCACCCCGGGAACGAGGATCCTCCAGAGTGTTTCCATCCTCCATTCATCCCGCCGGAGAGTTTCTTCTTGTTTTGTTTCTTTTTCTTCTTCTTGTGACGCCTCCACATTTTCCAGCCATCTGTCCCTGAAAGATAAGGATTACTCATTTTCTCTCTCTCTGCGCTTTTCTTCTTCTTCTTCTCTTTTTTTGTCTTCTCTGGTTTCTTTACAGCTTTGTGTCTCGCAGGTGGACTGTGAGCCGAGCTGAACTTTGCAGAACTTCAGAGACAAAGACAGTACGAAGGACTTTTCTTTCTTCATCCAGGACTCAATTTTGACACTTTTAGCTCTTCATCTTTCCGGCCCCGTCTGTGCATCTGCATCCGGCAGCATCACCGAAATCCATCCCAGCAGCCAATCAGGTGCCTCCCGCATCATGTCCGTCTTACCCCTGCTCAGCTGGATGCTGCTGCTCCTGGTCCAGAGCTCGTCCTCGGACCCGGCGTCCAACCTCCAGCCTCCTTCTCTGACCGTCCATCCTCAGCACCAGCCGCCGCCAGACGCTGCCTCCGGCTCCCACTGCCCGTCCTGCGCCTTGGCCAGGATGAGGAGGAACGAGGGGGGAACAGTGGATGACATGGCGGGACACGACCAAGAGGAGGAGGCGGCTCAGCAGGACGTGGTGGAGGCGGTGAAGAGACACATCCTCAACATGCTGCACCTCCAAGCCCGGCCCAACATCACCCGGCCCGTGCCGCGCGCCGCGCTTCTCAACGCCCTGCGCAAGCTCCACGTGGGGCGAGTGGCGGAGGACGGCAGCGTGCAGATCGAGGGGGAGGAGGAGGCGCGAGGGCGGGGAGGCCGGGGAGGAGGAGGGGGAGGAGCGGCGGCCGCCATGGCTGCAGCTCGGGGGGGAGATGGCGGCGACGCGCAGGAGACCACGGAGATCATCACCTTCGCTGAGGCTGGTGAGTACTTACAGCTCGGTGTGTGTGTGTGTGTGTTGCCAAGAGAAGGGGCAGCAGTTCGACTGTAAATGTGTAAATCTGCATTTTATGTGTGTTTGTGGTGTCAAGGAACGTGTGTGTGTGTGTGTGTGTGTGTGTGTGTGTGTGTGAGTGTGTGAGTGTGTGAGTGTGTGTGTATGTGTGGAGCATGTAACCAAATATTTGCATGTGTTACAGTTTTGTGTGTGTAAAAGACAAAAAAGCAGCTGTATTGGAAACGACCGCTCTGTCAGTGTGTGTGTGTGTCTGTGTGTGTGTCTCCACCTGCTTAATTCCACCTGCGTACTCACTCAGCCGAACCAGTCAGATATACACACACACACACACACACACACACACACACACACACACATACACACACACACACTAACCTCTGTAATCTCCTCCTGCTGTTTTCGAAGAATACCTCATTATCTACTTAAAGTCAGAGGAGAATCGTGTGTCACAGTGTGTGTGTGTTTGTGTGTGTGTGTGTGTTCGTGTGAGTGTGTGTGTGTGTGTGTGTGTGTGTGTTTTAAAGCAGTACGTGTGCTGGAACCTTTTTCTGACAGACGGTAGCGACAAAGAGCGAGTACGAGTCTGAGGGGGGAAAGAGATCGTACGTGTGTTTATATATTATATATTATATAACATATACATGTATTATATATAATGTATAATATATAGTATATAATATATATATAATATAATATATATATAATATATAGTATATAGTATATATATAATATACTATATATAATATATAATAAGAAGCTCCCCTGTCAGTGTTCAACACCTCCAGGTCACTGAAAGGTCGCAGCACTTGTGAGGTTTCCTGCAGGCAACGTGTCCGACAGACGTTTCTGTTGTCATGTGAAAACCTTGCATCTCCGCTTCGTTATGTTTTAACCATCATTGGCGAGATTCTCCGTTTCCTGCTGATCGTTTTCCAAATCCTGGTTCCTGGTTTCACAACCTCAGCTGCAGCCTCCAGGGAGGTTTACACATCCCAGAAATTTACTTTCATATGACATGAAACACAGAATATTTCAGAGATAATCTGCATGATTAGATAGATACTTTATTCATCCCGAGGGAAATTTAGGCATCCAGTAGTTTAATAGGGTTAGGGTTACCCTAACCTTAACCCTAATAGGGTTACCCTAACCTTAACCTTAATAGGGTTAACCCTATTAGGGTTAAGGTTAACCTAATTTTTAAACGCTGGATATCTCATATTGAGTGTCGAAAAACTAATTAAATACAGAAAACTTCCTTTTTGTTTGTTTAGTCTTCGTGTTAGATTTGTATTAACGGCACGATACGAGCTGCACAGTCGTTTGGAAGAAGGAGACACTTTTCTTGGGCTGATGTTTTACATGCAAGCTGTGCACGTCTGCAGCTCTCAACGTCTTCTCCTGAGTGTGTTAAAGGTTGAGAAATTCCTGCGCTGCACTTTCCAGGAGCTCACCTGTCAGTCAGGCCGTGTGGGCGGGACTGTGACGTCTTCCTCTGGATCTTCTGTTGATGCAGTTTGAGTTTCTGTAGGCGAGAGTCTGGAACAGCAGATGGAAAAGATTTTTATGAACTGGATCTGTGCAGACAGGCCGAGAGGAGCAGCTTTCTTTAAAGGAAAACACAGAATGTATTTAAGGAGTTCCTCTCTGTCGACAAATCTGCAGTCAGAAACACTTCTGCTTTTCTTTGTTAGTCTCCTGAGAATGAAGCCTTTGTGTTTGATATTATTCTGGTTTATGAGCGTTATCTGGACATTCACAACTTGTGTGTTGGACAGTTTGCATTAGGATGCATGAAACTTTATCAAAGATGTCTCGTGGGCGTTTTACGTTAATGGGACCAGCATGCAAACAGCTGAGTGGGACTAAAGGAAACACCTGCTCAGGTACCAAGGCAAACAGCATTTAAATGACCTTCAGACCAATAAAGCGTCTTTAATGGCGTTAAATGTGTTATGGCTCTTGTAGAAGCATGTTACAGAGAAGTCTGGACTGATTCTGCACAGGACTGATTTATTACTCAACGCAGTGCGAATGTTCGACCGTCGAGGCTTCTCAAGACAAGTGTTCTAGTTTCAGCAGAAAGCATCGCCTTCATGGGGACAAGTTGTACGTGGACAACATGTCAACCTGCAGTTTCGCAGCAGAAGTTCCACTTTAAACCCAAAGGTTAAACTGAGAGAAGAAATAAACCACTCAGCATAAAAACTGAGTAATTCGACAAAGACCATCTTAACTTTAAGTCGTTTGTTGTAACTTGGTTAGAAAGATGAAGATTTGTGTTGGTTGGTGGAAGTATCCAATATTTAGTCGAGCCAGGAATCTTCTTTGAGGCTCTATAAGAACGTTAGGAACTAATGTCGTTTTTGGGAGTTTCCTGTCTGGTTACTTACTGTGCAGTTTTAGTCCACAAATTCATTTGAGAGGAATACTTCCCCAGCACGGCGGCCATGTATCTCCCCGTGTTTCCTTGAATACATGAATAAAACTTTATTTCTCTCGTGCCTCCAACGAAGAATCAAAAAGCGCAGAAAGGTCTTGACGAATGGAAGTAAATGGAGCCGCGTTTAACAACAGAACAGTCTCAGGCCTGTGCAGACGTGCTGCTCGGGTCCAAAGGGTTTTTAATAGTAAAGTTTTCATTTAGTTTTCTGTTGTTAAAGACTTTTCTACGTGTTTTGACAGGAGAAAAACTAATTTTGTCCAAGAGTTCACGATGAGACGAGGGGGTGACTGACACACTGAGAGTTAAAAGAGTCTAAAAAGCTCAATCAAAGTAGAGAATATTGATCTTTGAGCTATTTTAAACGTTTCGTAGGACCTGATGAATGTTGTTTTCCTAAGATGTAACACAACCCGCCGTGAGAATACTTTGCACCCAACCAGTCCAGTGCTTTGTTATGAATAACTGAGGCATTCAGGGACATCAGTAATTATTTTGGGCGATGGAGATGCCGAGCAGGGGAGCGGAGGGACAACTGGATTCTTGGCGGAGACGAAGTGTCAACCTCCGTTTAGCAGCTCCGACACAATATCTATCTGTCCGCTGTTTTTCTTTCCACCAGCCTGGTCTGTTTAAATTCCTCTCCTCTGTCCCTGTTTGTCTTCCCCGTCTCTCCCCAACACACAGAGGACAATTAGGCTAATTGAACTTAATTGAACACATCATTAGCGACATTCCTGCATCCACTTTCATCTCGCTCTCCCTCGCTAACCTCGATCTACCCTTCCCTGCTCTGGCAGACAGAATAAACCAGTCATTGTTGGATCTATTCTGGTGGCCCGGGCTGTCTGGGGATTCAAACTAGCAACACCGCGACCAACTTTGGTTCGGTTCACTGACATCCGACAACTGAGAGGAAACGGTGAATCTCGGCATCAGACAAAGACGTCTGTCGGATGTGAAAATAAACTATAATTAGCATGTTTACTTCTCTGTTTTTCTTTCTCTTTCTCACATTTTTCTTCACGTTTTCTCTGCTGCTTTTTGTTCTTTCCCAACTTTCTCTTTCCTCTTCCCTCGCTGTCCGTCACTCATTCCGTTCTGAATGTCCGGTACTCACACAGGAGATGATGTTCGGTGTCTGTCTTGTGAATAAAACACGTAGAAGGTGACGCGTTCCTTCATTACCGTAAAACACACTCTATAGTTTATATAGACTCGATCACACACAAATCGTCATGCTGCTGTAAATACTCACAAGTAAGCACTAAATGTGGATTCATCCGCCGCTGAAAGTAGTCCCCAACAAATGCACTACTTGTTGAATAAGTAATTCAATTGTTTGTACTACTTATAACTGCTAGTCTGCAATTATATATTGATTGACCAGAGAACAAGGCACTCATCCTTCTGTTGAAACGTTTGCCTTCAGGCTGAAATGTGATCAGCCACCAACAAAGTGAGGGATGTTTGTGGTACGTTGAAAAATGCTCAAAGTGAAACATCTCTATGTTTCCCTCGTCTCTGCCAGCGGTGGCCTCGCGAAATACAGAAGAGTTCAAACACAAAGGGAGGAATGGGGAGAGAATTAGATCTCCACCTCGGTGACTGTCCCTGAGTGACTCCAACAGTCCCTGCTGGTTTCTTCTTACAGCACGCAGGGAAACTACACGTAATGTTTACATTTATATATTTATACATTTATACATTTATCGTCCCAGTATAAACTGGTCGTACTGTGCGTGCAGCTAATTGTCAACGATTGTTTACGTGTTGTAACAAGAAGTTGTTCTTGACAAGACTTCCTGCAGAGATTAAAACACAAACAGAGAAATAAAAAAGATTAAAAAATAATTTCTTCATTTGACAGATTTAATTTCCTTTGGCATTGCATTTAGTTACGTAGTACAACGAGTGACGCGCAGTGCAAGTGACGTGTCGAGCGACCTTCATTGAAAGTTACGTGATATAATAACGAGTCTAACAGGCGGGAAAGTCCATTGAAGGCAAAGTTGACTTGTTACAAACGTTATGTGAAAAGATGCTTAGGGGTTGTTATTTATTCATGCTGGTTACATTGTTACATTGTTACTTTACATTGTTTTGTTACGTTGTGTTATGTTGCCATGTTACGTTGTTACGCTACGTTGTTACGTTACGTTGTTACGTTACATTGTTTCGTTACATTGTTATGTTACGTTGTTACGCTACGTTGTAACGCTACGTTGTTACGCTACGTTGTTACGCTACGTTGTTACGCTACGTTGTTGCGTTACGTTGTTACGCTACGTTGTTACGCTACGTTGTTACGCTACGTTGTTGCCCTACGTTGTTGCGCTACGTTGTTGCGCTACGTTGTTGCGCTACGTTGTTGCGCTACTTTGTTGCGCTACTTTGTTTCTCTACGTTGTTACGCTACGTTGTTACGCTACGTTGTTACGCTACGTTGTCATGTTATGTTACTTTGTTAGGTCATTATTTTAACACAAACTTTGACCTTTTTCTAACCTTAAACAAGTAGTTTTGTTGCCTAAACGCAATCGTTGCACAACGTTAACCATGTGATGGATAAATAAATTCCACTGAGGGAAACTTAAGTTCAGAAATGTTTTACACGCAGGGTTTGTGTAATTTCTATTCATTGTGATGATTACTTTGTGTTTGTAACTTAAAAGTCTTGTAACGTTGCAGTAAGTTCGTAGCTTCAGCGTTCGTACGATCAGAACTTGACGAGCATTAGAAACACCTGAAAGTCTCGGGAGGCTTGAGTTCACCGTCTCTTTGTGCAGAAAGATCCACAGCAGATGATCACGAGTTTGATTCCTTGGCATCTTGTCTCTGTCCCGTCATGGTGGACGCTTGAGGTTTAGTCTCTTTGCACGTCCAATTCTCCCGACATTGACCGTTCGGATGTGGTTTCCTTTAGTAAGTACAACCCGAGCGGCGGAGTGTCTTTGGCGTTTTTGGTATTTGGAGATGGGAACGTTTGACTGTCAGATTGGACTGCTTATCTGCTCTCTCATTATAAATAAAGTGGCCTGGGAACCCAGACAGACGGAGGGAGTTACAAGCTGGCACTTCAACTTCAATCTAGCTCAAAACTTTATTGTCCCGAGAGAGAAATCTGGTTTGTAGACGATGTCTGAAGATGGAAAACATGCCCGGAAATCCCTTCTTTTAAAGTAATGAAAACCCAATAAAACCATTGACAGCATGTTTCCCACAGTGCTTCTCGTTTGTTATTGTCTTTATGTTTGAAGCTGAATTCCACTGCTGGAGAAATGTGACAGGCTGCTTTTATTTACCAGACAAACACGTGAGCAGGCGGTTTTAGCAAATTAACAACTGACATCTTGTAAAAGCGAGACACGACAAGCAAACACATGTTTTAATGGTAACTTCTGTGAGACGAGAGGAAACATGAGAACATCAGAGTTTGTGTTTCTAACTTTGTGTGTGTAGATTTAAACTCACCAACAGTTACATTACATAATGCCTCATGTACATATTTAAACAGAATGTTTGACCTTGTTCACCTGCAGCGTCTCCTCCTCGAGTTTTACAGCGTTTTGTAAATCTGGAGCCGATGAATCTAAACTCACGTTCTTTAGTGTTTGTTGTGTCTTTGCGTCTTTTGTTGATCGTAACAAATCATAATTGTTGTTTCCTGGTTTTTAAATATTTAGTGAAAGCATGAATCGTGATATGATCATCCCGCTGATTACGCTCTCCGTTAATCGTTTCGTGTAAACGGTTCAAATCTACAGAAACATCTAGAAATGTGTGTTTTCTCTACGAGACAGAAACACACTTCGTTCACTGTCATGTAATAAAACCGAAGACTCTTTAATGAATCGTTGCAGCGAAAGTCAGAAAACGTTTGTTTTGTTCGTCCATCGGAACATTTCATTTTCTTCTTCTCTCTAAATAATTTGTGTCGTCCGTCTGCTTTGATCCTCCCAAACTAAGACGTTGAAAAAGCTTCTTCAGAACTCTGTTCTGTCCGCGGAGACTTTTTCCTCCAGCTGACGATGAGCGAGTTTGGCATTCAGGACATTCCTCTCGTCAGACGGCGAGGCCGCTTTAAAGTGTCCTCGCCACTTTTGTTTATCGGCCGTTACACAGATTTAGTTTCATATGTGGAGCCGCTCAGTGTGTGTGTGCGTGTGTTTACTAACACAGCCCTTCTGACTCACATGTGGTGCCAATAAGGCCGAGCAGGGCGTCGACTCTCTTCTTGTCCCACGCAGGCAAGGCTAAGCCTGACAGTCCTCACTGAGGGCTTTCACCCGCCCACACAAGAGTTCCACCTTAACTCCGTTTACACCGTTTAAAGGCTTTAAAGCAGAAGAACTACGTTTAAACTTTAGAAGATTCTTCTCCTCAGATGCTGCTGCAGAACATAAACTGTGTCAGCGTGTTTAAGGCTGTTTCTGTGCAGCTTTACAGGGATGTGTAAATATAATATATATAAGTTCAGCACATGACTGTTCTCACTGTGTAAGTAATGACTTTTATTATAACTTTACCCTGTCAGTCTGAGAGACTTTGAGTGTATTTAAAAGTAAACATGACATTGTGTGTGTGTGTGTGTGTGTGTGTGTGTGTGTGTGTGTGTGACCCAGCCCGCTGATCCCTCCTAATGTAAACTAAAAAGACAGACGAAAGGGCGGACTGTGATCCTTTTAACGGTAAAGAAGAAGGAAAGCTTCAGTGTAAAAACACATCCAGCACTTGTTCACATATCAGAGTCAAAGGTTTGTACAGATTCTGGATCTGTCTTTGTATCACTCCATAAATCACTAAATCCTGTCAACACACAGAACTCTGTGCATCTCCTGCATGTAGTGAGTGTAGCGTGTATAACATGAGCTGTGAGTGACATGTGAACAAAGCCCTCTGCACAAAGCTTCAGAATATAGAGAGGAATGAAAGTGGAAAGTTTGGTGTATGTAAGTGCTACTGAAGTGGAGACTTTCTGCTGAAGAGTGTGAGAAAAAGCTCCTTTAGAGAAAAGCTCCTTTAAAGATATGTATTGTAACATTCATACATGTTGTACACACTACAGGTGAACAGAGTCATACATGTTGTACACACTACAGGTGAACAGAGTCATACATGTTGTACACACTACAGGTGAACAGAGTCATACATGTTGTACACACTACAGGTGAACAGAGTCATACATGTTGTACACACTACAGGTGAACAGGGTCATACATGTTGTACACACTACAGGTGAACAGAGTCATACATGTTGTACACACTACAGGTGAACAGAGTCATACATGTTGTACACACTACAGGTGAACAGGGTCATACATGTTGTACACACTACAGGTGAACAGAGTCATACATGTTGTACACACTACAGGTGAACAGGGTCATACATGTTGTACACACTACAGGTGAACAGAGTCATACATGTTGTACACACTACAGGTGAACAGAGTCATACATGTTGTACACACTACAGGTGAACAGAGTCATACATGTTGTACACACTACAGGTGAACAGGGTCATACATGTTGTACACACTACAGGTGAACAGAGTCATACATGTTGTACACACTACAGGTGAACAGGGTCATACATGTAACTAACAGATATCATGAAGCTTCCCCACTTCATGACTCACATCAACACAGTTTATATTACAAGTGTTTAATATGTACATGAGGCATTATGTAATGTAGCTGTGGAGAGTTTACATCTACACACACAGTTACAAACACACACTCTCATGTTCTCATGTTCCTCTCGTCTCACAGAAGATGTCCTGATGTTTTCTTTACATTGCTTTTATAAATAGCCAAAATTGAAAAACTGACACAAACATAGTTTCATGTTTTCGTAAAGTTTCTTACTGAAACAGTTTTAATGGAACAACAGGAGGAAGGTTAGTTCACTGGTTTGAAGTCTTCACAGTGTGAAGCAGGAAGATGTGTAATGTAAACCTGACAGACTGCCAGCAGATACAAAGTGAGATTAGCGTTCACATTAAGCAGACAGGAAGTCCTCGCTCGCCGATCCCTCACACCTGTCAGATACTGAAGCTTCTTCCTGCTTCTGATTCCTCTTCGTCCTCGCAGTGAGGAGTACTAAACGCGTTGTACTGAACGCATTGTACTGAGCGCGTTGTACTGAGCGCGTTGTACTGAACGCGTTGTACTGAGCGCGTTGTACTGAACGCGTTGTACTGAGCGAGTTGTACTGAGCGCGTTGTACTGAGCGAGTTGTACTGAGCGCGTTGTACTGAACGCGTTGTATTGAACGCGTTGTACTGAGCGAGTTGTACTGAACGCGTTGTACTGAGCGCGTTGTACTGAGCGAGTTGTACTGAACGCGTTGTACTGAGCGCGTTGCACTGAACGCGTTGTACTGAGCGCGTTGTACTGAGCGAGTTGTACTGAGCGCGTTGTACTGAGCGAGTTGTACTGAGCGCGTTGTACTGAGCGAGTTGTATTGAGCGCGTTGTACTGAGCGAGTTGTACTGAACGCGTTGTACTGAGCGCGTTGTACTGAGCGAGTTGTACTGACGCGTTGTACTGAGAGAGTTGTACTGAGCGCGTTGTACTGAGCGAGTTGTACTGAGCGCGTTGTACTGAACGCGTTGCACTGAACGCGTTGCACTGAGCGCGTTGCACTGAGCGCGTTGCACTGAACGCGTTGCACTGAGCGAGTTGCACTGAACGCGTTGCACTGAGCGAGTTGCACTGAGCGAGTTGCACTGAGCGAGTTGCACTGAGCGAGTTGCACTGAGCGCGTTGCACTGAGCGAGTTGCACTGAGCGCGGCGCGTTGCACTGAGCGAGTTGCACTGAGCGCGTTGCACTGAGCGAGTTGCACTGAACGCGTTGCACTGAGCGCGTTGTACTGAGCGCGTTGCACTGAGCGCGTTGCACTGAGCGCGTTGCACTGAGCGCGTTGCACTGAGCGAGTTGCACTGAACGCGTTGCACTGAGCGAGTTGCACTGAGCGAGTTGCACTGAACGCGTTGCACTGAGCGAGTTGCACTGAGCGAGTTGTACTGAACGCGTTGTACTGAACGCGTTGTACTGAACGCGTTGCACTGAGCGCGTTGCACTGAGCGAGTTGTACTGAACGCGTTGTACTGAGCGCGTTGTACTGAACGCGTTGTACTGAGCGCGTTGTACTGAGCGCGTTGTACTGAGCGCGTTGTACTGAGCGCGTTGCACTGAGCGAGTTGTACTGAGCGCGTTGTACTGAGCGAGTTGTACTGAACGCGTTGTACTGAGCGAGTTGTACTGAGCGCGTTGTACTGAGCGCGTTGCACTGAGCGCGTTGCACTGAACGCGTTGCATTGAGCGAGTTGTACTGAGCGCGTTGTACTGAGCGAGTTGTACTGAACGCGTTGTACTGAGCGAGTTGTACTGAGCGAGTTGTACTGAGCGAGTTGTACTGAACGCGTTGTACTGAGCGAGTTGTACTGAGCGCGTTGTACTGAGCGAGTTGTACTGAGCGAGTTGTACTGAGCGAGTTGTACTGAACGCGTTGTACTGAGCGAGTTGTACTGAGCGCGTTGTACTGAGACAGAAGCAGATTTCTCTCTGAAGTCCAAGAACAACCTGAAAATATAAATTCAGTAGCCTGTCAACACGAAAATACACAAACACACTCAGTTAATACACACAAACAAAGATATACACAACAGCTACACACATACACACACACATACAGAGGGATTAAGATGGACAATAGAGTGTGTGTGTGTGTGTGTGTGTGTGTGTGTGTGTGTGTGTGTGTGTGTGTGTGTGTGTGTGTGTCGCTGTCATGGCCCTTAGTAAACACTGAGGATGCTCTTAAAGGCGACTCCCACTGAGGTGTGAACCTGCCACCGTGCGTTCAGGTGCTCCTTGCCAAACTGCAAAGTCAAAAAAAGTGAGTTTTGACTTGATGGTGGTCAGTTTATAACTTTACGATTTGAGGAAGAAGCAAGACATCGTTCCCAGAACTCAACACACGAGTCTCTGCAGTGTGTGTGTGTGTGTGTGTGTGTGTGTGTGTGTGTGTGTGTGTGAGGGGATTACAGAGGATTTAATAAGATTGATCATAAACGAGAGTCCTTTTAACAACATAGCAATCGTATTTGTGTCACACGTTGGCAGCGTCTCTTGTTTAGCTTTGTTCGCTGCTCCGTCTGATAAATCAAAGTTAAAGTCATAATACGCCGCCGGGGCTGATGGGAGCGTCGGGAATGTTTGGCGGCTGCTGCCGGTGATGATGACGATGTTTGGATCAGATGTCAGTTTGTGCTTCTTAATTTCTGCATCAGAGAAACTTTCCTCTGTAACGTCCTGATGATGCATTCAAAGCTAGATGACATGATAGAGATATGTAGATATAGTATAATGATCTAATATACATAGTATATATATATTACATATATATATGTATATATATTAGAGATATATAGATATAATATATAGAATTAATCGATATATATAGATATATTAATATATTATATGTATATATATTTATATATATATTATAATATAATATATATAATTACATATATATATATGATATATATATTAGTATATATATGATATATATAATATATATATTAACTATCTATAATATATATATAATATATATATATATATATTATATATATAATATATATATTACATATATATAATATATATAATATATATCTTTTTTTTTGTAAAAGTACAAATTGAATCTGAATATTACCCATCATGCCTTTGTATTTACTTCCCCCAATACAACGTTTCACTTGTGAGTCTCTGAAGTTTCGAACCCACTGGAACCGACGAGAGTTCAGGAGGAATGAAACATAAATGCGTCCTGCAGAGAGGAAGTGTTTCCCAGCATGCACTGGGCTGAAGGAAGGGTTATGGAGGAGGTGTTTGGAACATAGATTAGACTTGTTCTTCCTGCAGCAGCTTGAATCACATCACAAACACTATTCTGAGAAACAATGAATGAACAGGGCTTTTATTTTTTTTAATGAAGTGGTGATGATGTAAGTGAGATAATCGCCTCCGAATTGACGGTTAAACGGCGTTAATGGACTCGCTAAAGTGCCGGCCGCCTCCACACACACAGACCGTTTAACATCACTGCTGCTGACATTCATAAACTCCAAAATCGTGACTTTGATTTTCTGTATGGACGCCCACGAGCGAGAGACATTAAAGAGAGCGAGGGAGGTGATGCACAGATCTTATGTAACGCTGCTGGATCGTAATTGGCTCTTCAAACCAGTGATTAGCCTCGAGGGTTGTAGGATACAGGTCTGTGTGTGTGTGTGTGTGTGACACTTTAAAGGTATAATATGTAACATTTCTGCATTCAAATGTCTAAAAACAGTTAGAAGTCTGATGGAGGTCCTCCTCAGGCTTCCTCTCTGAATCCTTCACCTTGTTCTCCCAAACACCCGGCGTAAATAACTGTAAACTTATATCTCATATTACGTCATCTGCTTTATACAGTCCTGTAAAGAACAGTTGAATATTTACTGTAATAAGTAAAACGAAGGTCTGTAGGTTTGTAAAGACTCAGAGTCACGTCAGTGTTGGCTCCCAACAGAAACCACAGAGTCTTGTTAAAAACTGCATTTACCTTCCAAAACAAAGCGTTCTTCTCTGAAACAGTCGCAGCGTTCTCTCCTGCGGACCTGCAGCTTTCAAAGTAACTCACAACACGAGAATTATATTTCATTCATTTCTCATTCACACGCTGCAGTAACGACAACACAGCTCCTGGTGGGAACCATTAACTCTGCCCGACTGCAAAACCTCCGACCGCTGCTGCTGAGTCAGCAGGAAGAGTCCAATCAGCAGTGTGTGTGTGTGTGTGTGTGTGTGTGTGTGTGTGTGTATTGTGTGTGTGTGTGTGTGTGTGTTGTGTGTGTGTGTGCGTGAGGTCATGTTAGCAATGGCAACATAATGATAAGTGTGTGCCGTGTGTGTAGATGACTCTGCAGCTCAGATGTGGCCACACCGATCATGCACACACACACACACACACACAATACACACACACACACACACACACACTCACACACACACACACACACAATACACACACACACACACACACACACACACACACTCACACACACACACACACACACACACACTTGTGGTCAGGTTGGCTCCACCACTCAGTGTTTACAGTTATTCACCACGAGCTCTGATTTAGACCAGAAGTTAAACTGTTGACCTGAAATATGTTTTAGCCAATCACAGAGCAGGGATTTGTGTTCTGACTCGGCGCTTCTTCACAAGACAAAGTCCAAGTTAAAGTCGACCGCGTAGAACAAATCCGCTTGCTGAGGGCGTTTACGGAGGAGCAGGGATTCGTATAGACTTTTACCTGGTGAAGTCATCACCTGCAGGTTTTCATCGCCACAACATGCAGTCATCCTGCAATTTAGCTACATAAGAAAAACACAATATATATTCTCTCTGTTCCCGTCGGCCCAGATCTCCTCGTGTTAACTGTCGTTCACAAATAACCGGATCATGATCATGATCCTGCGTTTTGGTTCACTTCCTGCGATTGTGCGGATTATGTTGTCAGTGCAGTTGAACCGGAGACTTTGATTGTTTCCGCACCAGAGTAAGATTGAGCGTGTGAACTGTCTGCACAGTATTGTATGGTGGTCGTGCCGTTGTCCTCACCATGCCTTTCTCTCTGTCTTTGTCTCAGGTGAGTCTCAGGGCGTGGTGAACTTCGTCCTGTCTAAAGAAGGAGGTGACATGTCTCTGGTGGAGCAGGCCAACGTCTGGCTCTTCCTCCGTTTGGCAAAGACCAATCGCAGCCGAGCCAAAGTCACCATCCGCCTCTTCCAGCAGCGCCGGCTGCCAAACGGACGCCCGTCTTTGCCGCAGGATGACGTCCTCCTGTCGGAGAAAACTGTGGACACGCGTCGCAGCGGCTGGCACACCTTCCCAGTGTCGGCGGCGGTGCAGGTGCTGCTGCAGAGCACCGAGAGCACAACACTGAGCCTCAGGGTTTCCTGCCCGCTCTGCGCCGACGCCGGTGCAACGCTCATCCTGGTATCCGGCGGCTCTGAGACACCGCAGCGCGTCAGCCAGCGGGAACAATCCCACCGGCCCTTCCTCATGGCCGTGGTCCGGCAGGAGGATAGCAACGAGTCGCGGCGGCGCAGGAAGCGCGGCCTGGAGTGTGACGGGAAGGTCCGCATCTGCTGCAAACGCCAGTTCTACGTCAACTTCAAAGACATCGGCTGGAACGACTGGATAATCGCACCATCGGGTTACCACGCCAACTACTGCGAGGGGGACTGCCCGTCCCACGTGGCGAGCATCACCGGGTCCACGTTTTCCTTCCACTCCACCGTCATCAGCCACTACCGCATGAGGGGCTACAGCCCTTTCCAGAACCTGAGGTCGTGCTGCGTGCCCACTCGGCTACGAGCCATGTCCATGCTGTACTACAACGAGGAGCAGAAAATCATCAAGAAGGACATCCAGAACATGATCGTGGAGGAGTGCGGCTGCTCGTAGACACAACCTGAACTGGACTGGAGAGGAGAAGGACTCGTGAACCCAGAGAGAGAGAAACAGGGAGGCGACGGAGGGAGGAGAGGAACACGTGACTGTACGATCATCGTCACTTCGACCTCCGCCCTCCGTCCCTCCGTCACTCGGGGTCGCTCTCTGGGAATAAAAACTCTTCTCCGTCCTCATCCAGCAGAACTCAGAAAGAGTCTCGACGGCACTTTCAGAAAAAAAACGAAAAGAAAAAAAGATAGAAAAAAAAAGATATCTAATATATTTTTGTTACAAACGGAAGAAACTTATTTATGTGTGTGAGACGTTCAGGCACCGTCGACCCGTCGGAGAAACGAGGTGCCTGAAGAACTACTAACAAACAAATCTCAAAACTATGCAACTTGTTTCACGTATTACGATCTTATTTTACTTTGTCTCGATGTTTTTGTTTCCCAACTGTTTACTTTCTTTCAAAATGTACAAGGAAGAAAGAAGAAGACTCTTTTGTATTTGTATTTTTTGGAAGTATAAATTTGTGAGTGTGTGTGTGTGTGTGTGTGCGTGTGTGTGTGTGTGTGTGTTGAGAGATACTTGAAAGAAACAAGTTGGCCCGGCTGCTGGAACCAAACTCTTCTTTATGTTACCATGGCTACCATGTTGATGTTATAATTATTATTGTCAGTAAGTATATTAATAATATTATTGTTATTATTGTTAATAATATTTTGTTTAGCTGCATTTGTGTTATTATGTTGTTGTTTTTTAAGAATTGTTTTTGGTTTGTTTTGTTTAGTTTTCTTGCACTATAGTTCAGATTCTGCAGAGACCCTCAGAGAGGACAGACTGGAGCTTCCTGTTTGGGGTGAACTCCAGGTTACACACCTGAGAGGTGTGTCCCCACCATAACACAGGTGTAGCTGATACGTTGTCATTTGTAGGGCTGAAGCCAGGATTTGTAAAATACTGAGATCATGACACTAAAAACAAGCGTCTAAAATGACAAAACTACATTTTCTGGATTTTTTCTCATTTTTCTTAAATGCGTTAAATGTTCAATTACATTGAATTGTACATTTTATTTCCAATATGAAGGTTGAAACGTCTTAAAACCTTGAAATGAAAAACAGAAATGCTGTTTTAATTGTAATTATTATTTATTATTATTGGCATCAAAGTATCCCCAACAATCCCCCAAATTAAATGTATACAAATACAGAAGATTTGACCTCAACAGATGCTACAGCTACAAAATCTCCACCAGAACTCACATTAGAAAAAGTGGAAATATATACTGAGAGCTAAACATCATGTAGAAAGATAAGTATTGACTTTGCATTTGTAGAGAGAAGTTGAAGGTTTTCCCATTCACTTCAATACAGCTGCAGTTTTCTGGCAGCTGGTGGTCGTTAGAGGAACTGCAGGACAAACCAACAGATAACATGTTTAATATGTAGCGATGCTAGCAGGTCAGTTAGCACTGAACGCTAGCAACTAAATATAAAACATTATACGTGTGTAAACAATTGAAAAAAGAACATGATGAGCGCTAATGACTGCAGCAAAGTAACTGTCGCACCATCAGGAACTTCCTGTCTGTCCAGTCAGATGCTATGAGGATTTTTTTGAAGTCAAGAAATTAAAAGCACTTAGAAGAAGATTTATTTTAGATTTGGCTCATAATTAAAATTCGACAAAAAAATGTACTTCTCTGGGCCAAGATACGGTCTAATTATTCAGTGACAGCTATCCAACCTCTAGCCAACCGCTAGCCAACCGCTAGCTAACCGCTAGCCCATCTAACCTCCGAAAAACACAACAAAAAGAACAAAAACACAGACTTAAAGCACAAGAACAAACCCCTTAAAACAACTTCCATATCTTTGTCTCTGGTGGATGTTTACAGTTTGTTAACTAGCTAAAGCGCTAACTAGCATTAGCCAAGAGAACGCAAGTTGTTGTTAGTTTTCATCATTATGCACTAACAACAGAAACACTTTATTTCTTTATAAAGGAACATGAATAACGACATTAAAAAGCAGCAGTTCATGTGGATTTATTCGAGAAATTGTATAAAATAAGTGTTTTTGTTTGTAGTGATGAGCAGATGACAGTTTTCACCAGAGACAAAGAGTCTTTCAAATGCGTTGCAAATGTTTTCACAGTAAAATAAGATCGGTGGGTTCACGTTGAGGAGAAAAGGTTCATAGTTTGCTTTCGCACCAAAGAGTCGAGTCGGCACTTGTTTGTGTGAGAGAAACTGTTGCATTCAAAGAAAAGAAAACTTCCAACTTGATTCATGTCGAGTTTGTGGGAAAAAATACAGAAAATTCACTGAAGTCTGTAAAAACGTTTGTGGATCAGCGTCTTTGAAGTTGAACTTTCATAAAGAGGAGTTTTATTTATACTTTATAGTTTTTCTTGGAGATTTGTTTAGTTTTTGGTCATTTTGGAACGACATTGTTTGAGTTTTATTTCCTCTTCCTCTCCCCTGCACATCAACAACTCCATTTCCCACAATGCTTTACTCTTTCATTTGATCTCATGAACTGAAATCACCTTGTTCTGTTTCTGGGAGAAAACAAACGTCGTGTTTCCGTGTTGTACGTGTTTATATCAGTATTGTCGACTTGTTCACCAAAAGTTTATAAAGAGTATCGGTCCCTTGTTGATGAAGTCACACGTGTTCTGTTGTTATTTTTATTGTTATTGTTTTTAAAGGGTGGACCCTCTTCTTCTGGACTCTTTGGGACACACTTGCAGTCCATCCGGTGTGTTCATGGACACATACAAAATGTCAGTGCAGAAAAAAAAGTTTAAAAAAGGAATAGTTGTTCAGATTTGTGATCAAGACAAAAGATACTGAAGGAAGCGGACAAAGAATAAAAAGTCTATTTTTTATTCTGTATATATGGAAATCAAGATTCCAGTACGTTGCATTGCTTTGTTGTACAAATCAAATGTGCTTGTGGCATTTTTCTAATCTAATTTATTTTACGGTATTGTTTTGTTTTTGTTTTCTGCTTCACCATTAAAGTTTAAAGGATGTACACAAAGCTAACGTGTCTTTGCTTCTTCCTGACTTTAATAACATCTGCTAACTTAATTCCTTTCACTACTTTTATGGGGTTTGGTACCAATTAAGGAGAGAATTATTACATCATGAGTTTACTTTGAGGAGTAAAACAGGAAGTCAGTGTAAAGGCGGTAAAGCTCCACGCAGGTCGTGTTGACATTCATAGCGATATAAACCCTGCCTTGTTAAACTCACATATTCAAAATTTAAATAAAGTGACGGCTGAGCTGTTCCAGCTTCGGAGACGAGCGCTTGGGGTCGAGGACGAGGCGGCTGGAGCGACTCCAGTCAGCGCGGACGACTCGCAGCAGGAATTCATTTCCTCACGGCGAGGCAGAAATGCAGGCTGTGTTAAAGCTGCGATGCACGAGGCGAGAGGTCAAAGGTCAGCTGAAGCCCAGCGGCTGCCCGTCTCTGCCCTGTTAAACTTTAAAGCTGCTCAAAGAGTACAAACCTGAGGTCTGAGCGACTGAAGTTAAAATGCTTCTTCAGCCGCAGCCTGCAGGTTTGAAGGATAATTATTCACATTAAATGTCTGAAACATTTTCCTGGAGTTGAAGCTAAACACCTGCAGCACATTAAAAGAGCTTTTAAAGATAAGTGTAGGAGTACGTTATATTTAGAATATTTAATCAGCTTCACCGTGCTGCCACAGATCTTTGTGACGGAACTGAAGCTGTTGTCTGTGCTTTCTTCAAAGCTATCAGACTCCGTTGAGAAAAACAGTGATTTAACATCGCAGAACACAGGAGTTGCTGCTCTACAACTGCCTCGATCGGTGAGCTCGTTTATTATTGTGTCAATTTGATTTCATTTGGATCCACTAAAGTCACACAATAAGACCAACTAGCTAACCGATTGAGGCAGCTGTAGATCAGCAACTCTTGTGTTCTGCGATGTTAAAACACTGTTTTTCTCAATGGAGTCTGGTGTGTTTCAAGAGAGCTTCAGTTCCCCCTCAGAAAAGGCTGTCTGACGATGTTTGTTTGACACTTTAGGGCCATCACCCTGTGAGAGCTAATGTGCACCAACTCTTAACTCAGTCCATATTTAAAAATGCTGCATATTGAACCCTGAGAAACTTCTGTTTTCCACAGAAAGCTCCATTAATGACTCACAGCCGCAGCAAGAAGCCAGAGCGCTCTGCACCTCTGCAGCAGAGCGCCAACATCACTCAATCACACTCTGCAGATCCCTGGGTCACGTGCTGTGGCTTTGACTACCAAGAATAACCAGGAAACGCCAACAAACAGCAGCAAAACAGTGCGTGCGTGTGTGTGTGCGTGTGTGTGTGTGTTTGCGGCATCCCGTGAGCAAAAGTTGATTTGCATTGATGAGGTAATGGGGTGAGGTTTATGTGTGCTGTTGTGACAAAAAACATTCACAAAACTACATTTAATTTGAGAATGAAAGCTTTTGTGTGTGTGTGGTTTGGGTTGTCTTTGGTCTGGTTTTGGGGGGAGACTTCGTCCTGTCATGAACATGTTTGATGTTCTGATGTCATACAAAGACGTGGCACACAAGAAGCGAACACAAATATATTTATATTTGTATAGTTTTTTGTGCTTAAATTTCCAGTTTACATTCAAACACACACACACAACCAAACAAGTCCAAAGTCATGTAAGTCCATGCATACAACATACATACACACAACAAACATACATACAACATACAAAATACATATAAAACATACATACAGCATACATACAACATACATACAACATACATACAACATACACACAACATATACAACATACATACATACAACATACATACATAGATACAACATACATACATACAACATACATACAACATACATACAACATACATACAACATACATACAACATACATACAACATACAACATACAACAAACAACATACACCATACATACAACATACAATATACAAAATACATATACAACATACATACAACATACATACAACATACTTACAACATACATACAACATACAAAATACATATACAACATACACACACACAACCAACATACAACATACATACAACATACAATATACAAAATACATATACAACATACATACAACATACATACAACGTACATGCAACATACATACATACAATATACATACAACATGCATGCATACAACATACATACAACATACAATATACAAAATACATATACAACATACATACAACATACATACAACGTACATACAACATACATACAACATACTTACAACATACAATATACAAAATACATATACAACATACATACAACATACATACAACGTACATACAACATACATACAACATACTTACAACATACATACAACATACAAAATACATATACAACATACACACACACAACCAACATACAACATACATACAACATACAATATACAAAATACATATACAACATACATACAACATACATACAACGTACATGCAACATACATACATACAATATACATACAACATACATGCATACAACATACATACATACAACATACATACATACATACATACATACATACATACAACATACATACATACAATATACATACAACATGCATACAACATACATACAACATACATACATACAATATACATACAACATACATGCATACAACATACATACATACAACATACAATATACAAAATACATATACAACATACATACAACATACATACAATATACATACAACATACATGCATACAACATACATACATACAACATACAACATACATACATACAACATATATACATACAACTACAACATACATACAACATGCATACAACATACATACAACATACATACAACATACATACATACATACATACATACATACATACATACATACATACATACATACATACATACATACATACATACATACATACATACATACATACATACATACATACATACATACATACATACATACATACATACATACATACAACATACATACATACATACATACATACATACATACATACAACATACATACATACATACATACAACATACATACATACATGCAAAATACATATACAACATACAAAATACATATACAACATACACACAACCAACATACAACATACATACAACATACAAAATACAAAATACATATACAACATACATACAACATACATACAACATACATACAACATACATGCAACATACATACAACATGCATACATACAACATACATACATACAATATACATACAACATACATGCATACAACATACAACATACATACATACATACATACAACATACATACATACAACATACATACAAAATACATATACAACATACTGCTGACTTCGACTGAGAAGGTTATCGGCCGGTGGAAGGAGCACTTTGAGGAACTCCTGAATCTGACTAACACGCCCTCTATGGTAGAGGCAGAGCTGGAAGCTGATGGGGATCATCAGGAACAATGCGGATTCCGTCCTGGTCGTGGAACATCGGACCAACTCTTCACTCTCACAAGGATCCTGGAGGGGGCCTGGGAGTACGCCCATCCGGTCTACATGTGTTTTGTGGATCTGGAGAAGGCGTATGACCGGGTCCCCCGGGTGATACTGTGGGAGGTGCTGCGGGAGTATGGGGTGAGGGGGTCACTTTTGAGCCAATCCCTGTACGCCCAAAGCGAGAGTTGTGTCCGGATACTCGGCAGTAAGTCGGACTCGTTTCCAGTGAATGTTGGCCTCCGCCAGGGCTGCGCTTTATCACCAATCCTGTTCGTGATTTTCATGGACAGGATATCGAGGCGTAGTCGTGGTGGAGGAGAGGGGTTGCAGTTCGGTGACCTGAGGATCTCATCGCTGCTCTTTGCAGATGATCCTTATGGCATCATCGATCTGTGACCTTCAACAGTCAATGGATCGGTTCGCAGCCGAGTGTGCAGCGGTTGGGATGAGGATCAGCACCTCAAAATCTGAGGCCATGGCTCTCAGCAGGAAACCGGTGGATTGCCTACTCCGGGTAGGGAATAAGCCATTACCCCAAGTGAAGGAGTTCAAGTACCTCGGGGTCTTGTTTGGCCGGAGAATCGGAGCAGCGGGGGGGGGGGGTATTACAGTCACTTTACCGCACCGTTGTGACGAAAAGAGAGCTGAGCCAGAAGGCAAAGCTCTCCATATACCGGTCGATCTTCGTTCCTACCCTCACCTATGGTCATGAAGGCTGGGTCATGACCGAAAGAACGAAATCACCGGTACAATCGGCCGAAATGGGTTTTCTCAGACGGGTGGCTGGCGTCTCCCTTAAAGATAGGGTGAGAAGCTCAGCCATCTGTAGCTTAAGAAGTAGAGTGGTCGTAGGATCGGTGGTTTGATCCCCAGCCCTTGCAGTCAACAGGTCAAAGTGTGCCTTCTTACATTACAGGTCATTTAGCAGAGCGACTTACAGTGAACTGATTACAGGGATAGTCTCTCTGGGGCAGCTCAGGGTTAAGTTGCTCAGGGGCTCAATGGTGGAAGCCCTGGTGTTGAACTCACAACCTTCCGGTGTTCTATTTGTAAGGCGTGCCACCAGGCCACCACCACCACCACCTTTATTTAGATGTACTATACTATGACCTTCACAATATTTTTCGACATACTATATTACAACTTTCACAGTATTTCTTAGTTCTCGCTGACCCTTCTGATGTGAATCCTCGGTATGTTGTTGGTGATATGGGTCCATTTGGCATTTCTGATATTGAGATGTAAAATATATCCACAACAGTCGGATGCACATCAATATCTTGATGTAGTTCCAGCTCTCCAGATGACGAACCCTCTACAGAGTCCAAAATAAATCATCAGATATTATTTCAGATTCATTTACGACCTAAATTAATAAAACAACTTCCTGTCTCTGTGTCTGACTCTGTGCATGTGTCTGCAATATAAATAGAAGTCACTGTTAATGACAGGCGGACAGTCAAATTACTTGCAGATGACACTGTCCCGCCTCGACGGCGGCACATCAGAAGATCCTTGCTCTGCTATCTTTGTGAGGACCAAGTTTCAAACCTGCACTGTGAGGACCATTTTATGAGGTCTTCAAGAAGCTGGGACCTGAGTTCATGTTAGAGATAAGCATGTAACTGTGAAGGTGGAGGGTGAAGTCAGATGCTGGGGAATGTTTTGTGTACATATGGCTCCTCACAAGTACAGCAGTACAAGCCGTGTGTGTGTGTGTGTGTGTGTGTGTGTGTGTGTGTGTGTGTGTGTGTGTGTGTGTGTGAGTAAGTGAGTGTGTGTGTGGGTGAGAGGCCTGTGCAGACCACAGCAGGGTGTTTCCTGCCTGCCGCCGTTTGATGCTTCTCTGTTTCAGGCAGTGACGTGAATTTGGAAAAGACAGCATCAGTCTGTGACAGACTTCACGTCACAAACAAGAGAAAAGCTTTGATGCAAAGTCTTGTTATAATGTCTTGTAATAAAAGTAATAATATAAAAACTTCATTTGTATAGCACCTTTTATACAAGACAGCTGTAAGTACTTTACATTTACAACATTTACAACAGAATAAAGACAAGAAATATATGTTATAACAAAATACAGGTAAAAACAACTAATATAAAGACATTTAAATGTGTTAAAAGTCTTTCGAATCAGCAGATAAGTCTTTTGTAATTTATCCAGCAATGTACATGTCAGAGCGGGAAGACACTTTGTCTAAGCTCCATACGTTTCCAAAATCATTAAATCTGCACTGCCAAAAACTATTCTACGCTTAAAGTGGAATTAAATGATCCCACATTTCAAATAAAAAGTAGTTTATAATTGATTGTAACTAATCAAAATGATCAAATCTTTCATGGTACATTTCTATTTACTTGATTTGCATAGAGAGTCAGTAAAGCTTAAATTCCATGATCACCTAACGAAGCTCTCTGGGTAATTTAACACTGAAGGTTTTCTTGACAAATTACAGACGTGGACGATTTGCACGGGAATAAAATCTCAGAGGGCAATTATCACAAATGACGGTGTGATAGCAGCTCCGTGAAAGAGTTATCTTACAGCGCTGACGGGCCTTTCCCCTGCAGGGTGTCTGACAGCAACGACCGAAAGAGCCGAGAGCGAGAACAGAGTTTATTGAAGCGAGTGTACGGACGGTGCAGGACTCAGACACTTGTTTCTAGAAACATTCAGTGTCCTGAGATAAGGTCGCACACTGAGGGATTCCTCGGATCCATTTACAATCCAAACTGCTTTTGTCATTGGAGGTTATTAAACCTGTCTGGGACAAATAAGCCAAACCAGACCGAGGAGGAGAAAACAAATCCTATAACAGTCGATTTGACCTGAAACAAGAGAGCAGATGAAGAGAGAAACTCTCCCTGAGCACGTTTGTGTTGTCGATTTTAAAGATATTTAAAAGAAAAACAAGAACAGTTCAACATTTTTCATTTTTTAAATATTGTTTTGGTCTTTATTTGAGAGGACAGAAAGAGAGGAGACGACGTGCAGCGGAGGGTCGCTTTCAAACCCCGGCCTCCCGCTCTACCAGGTGATCTATCAACTGTAGTTAGCCTAGCTTAGCATAAACTAAATGTGGAGGCTACGTGAACTACATTAAGGTCATGTCATTTAGTAGGCATACTTATCCAGAGCAATGTACATTGAACTAAGTACAGGGACAGTCTCACTGGAGCAGCTCAGGGTTAAGTATCTTACTCAGGGGTACAATGGTGGCTGGCTGGTATTGAACTCATGACTTTTTGGTTTGGAAGGTGTACCACCAGACCACTAGGCCATCACCACTCACAATGCTGGAACTATTTCTTGACAAACGGTTGTTGTCTTTGGTACCAAACCCGGCAACCGCACAGAGACAGCAGGACTTCAGGATGCTCGCTGACTGTTGAAAGAGCTAGAAGGGAAGTTTCTTTGTTTCTGTTTGTCACCGGATTTTGCAAATAAGATGAATTTCTTTGCAATTTGTAATTTTGGACTAACAAAGCACAGAGGGTGTTTTAGATCAATGCAGACATTTAGAAAGTAAAAAGTCCCACATAAAGTAAACCCGCCGAGCCTCTGATCCACAAACCTTTAGTAAATGGGACTTATTACTTTCCCCCTCAGTGATGAAATGATTAGTTTCCACAACAGACAGAAAGTTGAGTCAGCGCTGAGTAAAAACAGGTTTATCTGGAAGAGCTTAATAACATAATGGCTATAGAGCAGGAAACTGTGTGTTCTGCACACAGGCAGAACACTATTTTCATCTGTGAATGAAACACTGATGACTCCACACGTACACGGATATTTCTCCTCCTCACGCCGTTTTTGGAGCTTTTGTAAAACTTCGGGTGAAGATTTGCAGAAACTCCGACGGAGAGAAATGAGTGTTTGGTTTGTAATGTTTAATTTAAACCGTGCAGAGCTAAATACATTTATAATGTGATGACTGAGCAGAAGAGATCAGGACAAATAAATCACAAACATCTCAGCGCTCATGTTTTAAACCCAGACCCCAAAACTGTGGTGGAACTTTGGAGCAGATTCAAGACCATTCTGACCAAAAACCTTAATTGCTTTCAGCAGTTTCTCATTTGCTTTAACTGTCCTTGAAGAAACGTATTCAATCAGCAGCTGAAATAAGTCAGGGAGAAACGTGCTGCATATCCTCTGAAGATATTTTCATCACGCCATTAAATGTAAGTGGGGTTAACCCGAGTATTTTCTAAACCGCAGAACGCCATAAAGGGCGGCAGGAACGCCGTGTCAGGTCAGCAGGATTGTATCTGAGGTCTGAGGGTTTGGCTCCGAACATCCCGCTGATTTACAGACTTTCATGGAAAGACATTCTGTGTTCGGCTGAGACCTTAATGAGGAATTACTTTCTGGATCTACTTTCTGGATCTACTTTCTGGATCTACTTTCTAGATCTACTTCCTGGATCTACTTCCTGGATCTACTTCCTGGATCTACTTTCTGGATCTACTTCCTGGATCTACTTTCTTGATCTACTTCCTGGATCTACTTTCTGGATCTACTTGGTGCAAGCGAGAAACTTTCTGGATCTACTTTCTGGATCTACTTCCTGGATCTACTTCCTGAATCTACTTCCTGGATCTACTTCCTGAATCTACTTTCTGGATCTACTTTCTGGATCTACTTTCTGGATCTACTTCCTGGATCTACTTCCTGGATCTACTTCCTGGATCTACTTTCTGGATCTACTTCCTGGATCTACTTCCTGGATCTACTTTATTGATCTACTTTCTGGATCTACTTTCTGGATCTACTTCCTGGATCTACTTTCTGGATCTACTTTCTGGATCTACTTTCTGGATCTACTTCCTGGATCTACTTTCTGGATCTACTTTCTGGATCTACTTCCTGGATCTACTTTCTGGATCTACTTTCTGGATCTACTTGAGAAAAAGTATTTACTTTGATTGTTATTTGGTTTCAATACAAGAATATTTAATACATTTCTGTCAGGAGTGTAAAAAACTTTAAAAGTGTAAAAGTTTTCTCTTCCACTTGCTCATCTCAATCATTTTAAAGTAACAGGTTCGGGATTATCCTGCTAATATTTGGGGAAACTCCGTTTGATTTACAGCCGAGCAAACGGACAGATTCTTCCCAATGTTTCACTTCCTCAGTGCGGCCCACCTGTTTTACGAGACAGAAAGCAACATGCCAAGTGGAAAACATAAAACCTGCGTTCAGTTTGTCAGACAGCAGTTTGATGAACTGCTGCCATTTGTTTCCCATCAGCCTCTCGGACTGCTACAGTGAAGCTTCTTCTTCCTCGCAGATGTTCAACATTCGCTCTGCTTGTGATCTCAGAAAGCATCACCCTGAAACGTCTTTATAGTTGGGAGGTATTAGTATCACAGCTGTGGTCAAGGCCTGAAAAGTCTCCTTGGTGGTGCATTCAAGGATGTTGTCACTCCTTTAGGCGTCATTAGGCCTGCAGCTTTGTTATAGAGCGGGAGACAATAATCTGTGTTTAGATCCTCACAATCAGAACATTTATGTTTTATGGCAAGAACGCTCTTTGTAAACAGTTTGCAACTTCAAACGCAGAAATAGAAGTTGCAGATTAGAAACAAGGTAGCCAGTTTACAAGATCGTTTTCAGCTCATTTTAAGATAAATTGTTGACGTAAACGGATCAGTTTTGAGTTTGCATTCGGCCTCGTCGCTCTCCAAACCGACCTGCATGCAACCGAAGCCTGCACAAACGTGGTTATTACAGAAACAAGCTTCTGATTCTGCACTCATACGCAGATAAACTGAGGTGAAAACAAGCATGAAGGAATGTTAACCATGCATTCAAGTTAGCAGACAAACATTAGTTATAAGAAAACCGAAGTGTCGTGTTTGTCCGGTCTCTGTTTCACATGATGATTTGTGACAAAAATGTGAAAGTGCAGAAAGTTCTCTGCTGGCTGATTTTCCAAGAAATTAAGTGAAACTAAAAGTGAGATCAAACTCAAAACTGATGATTTAGAAAATGCTAAATCTATTTCTTTACTATTTGTAGGATTAAATGTTGCAAACATTCCAAACTGTCTCTTTAAATGTTCCCGGTGACGTTGTCAGTTTATACAAAGTACTGTTGACTCTGCTGCAGCACATCCTCGGCTTTCTGCAGCTTATGTCAAACTCCAAAAAAGTAGCAGTCGTGTCCTGGAAGGTGGAGGCACCAGTTAGAAATAACGTTGCTCTACAGAGGAACTAAACTAATCAATGAAAGCTTTGACGCCTGTTTGTTGTTGTATTCTTGCTTTATTTAGTATGGTATTGCAGACAAAACTAACTGACCATGTAGAAGCTGCATCAGGAGGTTTTCATGCAAACTTCCACAATATTAATGTTGGCACATTTCTCTGTCTCACTACATACAGGACTGATGACACCATGACAGGAGAGAGGAAACATTACCTTCAGGAACATTACACATGTATCTGTCTCACTACATATACAACACAGGACTGATGACACCATGACAGGAGAGAGAGGAAACGTTATCTTCAGGAACATTACACATTTCTCTGTCTCACTACATATACAACACAGGACTGATGACACCATGACAGGAGAGAGAGGTAACGTTACCTTCAGGAAGATTACACATTTCTCTGTCTCACTACATATATAACATAGGACTGATGACACCATGACAGGAGAGAGAGGAAACGTTATCTTCAGGAACATTATACATTTCTCTGTCTCACTACATATACAACACAGGACTGATGACACCATGACATGGGAGAGAGGAAACGTTACCTTCAGGGACATTACACATCTCTCTGTACTCATTACATATACAACACAGGACTGATGACACCATGACATGGGAGAGAGGACACCTTACCTTCAGGGACATTACACATCTCTCTGTACTCACTACATATACAACACAGGACTGATGACACCATAACAGGTGAGAGAGGAAATGTTACCTTCGGGGACATTACACATTTCTCTGTCTCACTACATATACAACACAGGACTGATGACACCATGACAGGAGAGAGAGGAAATGTTACCTTCAGGAACATTACAAATTTCTCTGTCTCACTACACATACAACACAGGACTGATGACACCATGACAGGAGAGAGGAAACGTTACCTTCAGGAATATTATACATTTCTCCGTCTCACTACATATACAACACAGGACTGATGACACCATGACAGGAGAAAGGAAACGTTACCTTCAGGAACATTACATATTTCTCTGTCTCACTACATATACAACACAGGACTGATGACACCATGACAGGAGAGAGAGGAAACGTTACCTTCATGAACATTACACATTTCTCTGTCTCACTACATATACAACACAGGACTGATGACACCATGACAGGAGAGAGGAAACGTTACCTTCAGGAACTTTACACATTTCTCTGTCTCACTACATATACAACACAGGACTGATGACACCATAACAGGTGAGAGAGGAAATGTTACCTTCAGGGACATTACACATTTCTCCGTCTCACTACATATACAACACAGGACTGATGACACCATGACAGGTGAGAGGAAACGTTACCTTCAGGGACATTACTCATCTCTCTGTACTCACTACATATACAACACAGGCCTGATGACACCATAACAGGTGAGAGAGGAAACGTTAACTTCAGGGACATTACACATGTCTCTGTCTCACTACATATACAACACAGGACTGATGACACCATAACAGGTGAGAGAGGAAACGTTAACTTCAGGAACATCACATATTTCTCTACCTCACTACATATACAACACAGGACTGATGACAACATGACAGGAGAGGTGAAACGTTACCTTCAGGAACATTACACATGTCTCTGTCTCACTACATATACAACACAGGACTGATGACACCTTGACAGGAGAGAGGAAACGTTACCTTCAGGGACGTTACACAAGTCTCTGTCTCACTACATATACAACACAGGACTGATGACACCATAACAGGTGAGAGAAGAAACGTTACCTTCAGGAATATTACACATTTCTCTGTCTCACTACATATACAACACAGGACTGATGACACCATGACAGGAGAGAGAAAACGTTACCTTCAGGGAAATTACACATTTCTCTCTCTCAGTACATATACAACACAGGACTGATCACACCATGACAGGAGAGAGAGGAAACGTTACCTTCAGGGACATTACACATTTCTCTCTCTCACTACATATACAACACGGGACTGATGACAAAAATGACAGCAGAGAGGAAATGTTACCTTCAGGGACATTACACATTTCTCTGTCTCACTACATATACAACACAGGACTGATGACACCATGACAGGAGAGAGAGGAAATGTTACCTTCAGGAACATTACAAATGTCTCTGTCTCACTACATATACAACACAGGACTGATGACACCATGACAGGAGAGAGGAAACGTTACCTTCAGGAATATTATACATTTCTCCGTCTCACTACATATACAACACAGGACTGATGACACCATGACAGGAGAAAGGAAACGTTACCTTCAGGAACATTACACATTTCTCTGTCTCACTACATATACAACACAGGACTGATGACACCATGACAGGAGAGAGAGGAAACGTTACCTTCATGAACATTACACATTTCTCTGTCTCACTACATATACAACACAGGACTGATGACACCATGACAGGTGAGAGGAAACGTTACCTTCAGGGACATTACTCATCTCTCTGTACTCACTACATATACAACACAGGCCTGATGACACCATAACAGGTGAGAGAGGAAACGTTAACTTCAGGGACATTACACATGTCTCTGTCTCACTACATATACAACACAGGACTGATGACACCATAACAGGTGAGAGAGGAAACGTTAACTTCAGGAACATCACATATTTCTCTGCCTCACTACATATACAACACAGGACTGATGACAACATGACAGGAGAGGTGAAACGTTACCTTCAGGAACATTACACATGTCTCTGTCTCACTACATATACAACACAGGACTGATGACACCTTGACAGGAGAGAGGAAACGTTACCTTCAGGGACGTTACACAAGTCTCGGTCTCACTACATATACAACACAGGACTGATGACACCATAACAGGTGAGAGAGGAAACGTTAACTTCAGGAACATCACATATTTCTCTGCCTCACTACATATACAACACAGGACTGATGACACCATGACAGCAGAGAGAGGAAATGTTACCTTCAGGGACATTACACATTTCTCTGTACTCACGACATATACAACACAGGACTGATGACACCTTGACAGGAGATGGGAAACGTTACATTCAGGAACATTACACATTTCTCAGTCTCACTACATATACAACACAGGACTGATGACACCATGACAGGAGAGAGAGGAAACATTACCTTCAGGGACATTACACATTTCTCTGTCTCACTACATATACAACACAGGACTGATGACACCATGACAGGAGAGAGAGGAAACGTTACCTTCAGGAACATTACACATTTCTCTGTCTCACTACATATACAACACAGGACTGATGACACCATGACAGGAGAGAGAGGAAACGTTACCTTCAGGGAAATTACTCATCTCTCTGCACTCACTACATATACAACACAGGACTGATGACAAAAATGACAGCAGAGAGGAAACGTTACCTTCAGGAACATTACACATTTCTCTGTCTCACTACATATACAACACAGGACGGATGACACCATGACAGGAGAGAGAGGAAACGTTACATTCAGGAACATTACACATGTCTCTGTCTAACTACATTTACAACACAGGACTGATGACACCATGACAGGAGAGAGAGAGGAAACGTTACCTTCAGGAATATTACACATTTCTCCGTCTCACTACATATACAACACAGGACTGATGACACCATGACAGGAGAGGGGAAACGTTACCTTCAGGAACATTACACATTTCTCTCTCTCACTACATATACAACACAGGACTGATGACAAAAATGACAGCAGAGAGGAAATGTTACCTTCAGGGACATGACACATTTCTCTGTCTCACTACATATACAACACAGGACTGATGACACCATGACAGGAGAGAGAAGAAACGTTACCTTCAGGAATATTACACATTTCTCCGTCTCACTACATATACAACACAGGACTGATGACACCATGACAGGAGAGAGAGGAAACGTTACCTTCAGGAACATTACACATTTCTCTGTCTCACTACATATACAACACAGGACTGATGACACCATGACAGGAGAGAGAGGAAACGTTACCTTCAGGAACATTACACATTTCTCTGTCTCACTACATATACAACACAGGACTGATGACACCATGACAGTGAGAGAGGAAACGTTACCTTCAGGAATATTACACATTCTCTCGTCTCACTACATATACAACACAGGACTGATGACACCATGACAGGAGAGAGAGGAAACGTTACCTTCAGGAACATTACACATTTCTCTGTCTCACTACATATACAACACAGGACTGATGACACCTTGACGGGAGAGAGAGGAAACGTTACCTTCAGGATTATTACACATCTTTCTGTACTCACTACATATACAACACAGGACTGATGACACCATGACAGGAGAGAGGAAACGTTACCTTCAGGAATATTACACATTTCTCCGTCTCACTACATATACAACACAGGACTGATGACACCATGACAGGAGAGAGAGGAAACGTTACCTTCAGGGACATTACACATTTCTCTGTACTCACTACATATACAACACAGGACTGATGACACCATAACAGGTGAGAGAGGAAACGTTACCTTCAGGGACATTACACATTTCTCTGTCTCACTACATATACAACACAGGACTGATGACACCATGACAGCAGAGAGAGGAAATGTTACCTTCAGGGACATGACACATTTCCCTGTCTCACTACATATACAACACAGGACTGATGACAACATGACAGGAGAGGTGAAACGTTACCTTCAGGAACATTACACATGTCTCTGTCTCACTACATATACAACACAGGACTGATGACACCATGACAGGAGAGAGAGGAAACGTTACCTTCAGGAATATTACACATTTCTCCGTCTCACTACATATACAACACAGAACTGATGACACCATGACAGGAGAGAGAGGAAACGTTACCTTCAGGAACATTACACATTTCTCTGTCTCACTACATATACAACACAGGACTGATGACACCATGACAGGAGAGAGAGGAAACGTTACCTTCAGGAACATTACACATTTCTCTGTCTCACTACATATACAACACAGGACTGATGACACCACGAGAGGTGAGAGAGGAAACGTTACCTTCAGGGAAATTACTCATCTCTCTGCACTCACTACATATACAACACAGGACTGATGACACCATGACAGGAGAGAGAGGAAACGTTAACTTCAGGAACATTACACATTTCTCTCTCTCACTACATATACAACACAGGACTGATGACACCATGACAGGAGAGAGAGGAAACGTTACATTCAGGAACATTACACATGTCTCGATCTCACTACATATACAGCACAGGACTGATGACACCATGACAGGGGAGAGAGGAAATGTTACCTTCAGGAACATTACGCATCTCTCTGTACTCACTACATATACAACACAGGACTGATGACACCATGAGAGGAGAGAGAGGAAACGTTACCTTCAGGGACATTATTCATATCTCTGTACTCACTACATATACAACACAGGACTGATGACACCATGACAGGAGAGAGAGGAAACGTTACCTTCAGGGACATTATTCATCTCTCTGTACTCACTACATATACAACAGAGGACTGATGACACCATGACAGGAGAGAGAGGAAACGTTACCTTCAGGGACATTATTCATCTCTCTGTACTCACTACATATACAACACAGGACTGATGACACCATGACAGAAGAGAGAGGAAACGTTACCTTTAGGAACATTACACATGTCTCTGTCTCACTACATATACAACACAGGACTGATGACACCATTACAGGTGAGAGAAGAAACGTTACTTTCAGAGACATTACACATTCCTCTGTCTCACTGCATATACAACACAGGACTGATGATACCATTACAGGAGAGAGAGGAAACGTTACCTTCATGAACATTACACATTTCTCTGTCTCACTACATATACAACACAGGACTGATGACACCATGACATGGGAGAGAGGGAACTTTACCTTCAGGGACATTACACATTTCTCTGTCTCACTACATATACAACACAGGACTCATGACACAATGAAATGACAGAGAGGAAACGTTACCTTCAGGGACATTACACATCTCTCTGTACTCACAACATATACAACACAGGACTGATGACACCATGCCAGGAGAAAGAGGAAACGTTACCTTCAGGGACATCACACATCTCTCTGTACTCACAACATATACAACACAGGACTGATGGCACCATGACAGGAGAGAGAGGAAACGTTACCTTCAGGAACATTACACATTTCTCTGTCTCATTACATATACAACACAGGATTGATGACACCATGACATGGGAGAGAGGAAACGTTACCTTCAGGGACGTTACCCATTTCTCTGTCTCACTACATATACAACACAGGACTGATGACACCATGACAGGAGAGAGAGGAAACGTTACCTTCAGGGACATTACACATGTCTCTGTCTCACTACATATACAACACAGGACTGATGACACCATGACAGTTGAGAGAAGATACGTTACCTTCAGGGACATTACACGTTTCTCTGTCTCACTACATATACAACACAGGACTAATGACACCATGACAGGAGAGAGAGGAAACGTTACCTTCAGGGACATTACACATTTCTCTGTCTCACTACATATACAACACAGGACTAATGACACCATGCCAGGAGAAAGAGGAAACGTTACCTTCAGGGACATCACACATCTCTCTGTACTCACAACATATACAACACAGGACTGATGACACCATGACAGGAGAGAGAGGAAACGTTACCTTCAGGAACATTACACATGTCTCTGTCTCATTACATATACAACACAGGATTGATGACACCATGACATGGGAGAGAGGAAACATTACCTTCAGGGACATTACACATTTCTCTGTCTCACTACATATACAACACAGGACTGATGACACCATGACAGGAGAGAGAGGAAACGTTACCTTCAGGAACATTACACATTTCTCTGTCTCACTACATATACAAAACAGGACTGATGACACCATGACAGGAGAGAGGGGAAACGTTACCTTCAGGGACATTACACATTTCTCTGTCTCACTACATATACAACACAGGACTAATGACACCATGACAGGAGAGAGAGGAAACGTTACCTTAAGGGACATTACACATGTCTCTATCTCACTACATATACAACACAGGACTGATGACACCATGACAGTTGAGAGAAGAAACGTTACCTTCAGGGACATTAGACATTTCTCTGTCTCACTACATATACAACACAGGACTAATGACACCATGACAGGAGAGAGAGGAAACGTTACCTTCAGGAACATTATACATCTTTCTGTACTCACTACATATACAACACAGGACTAATGACACCATGACAGGAGAGAGAGGAAACGTTACCTTCAGGAACATTACACATCTTTCTGTACTCACTACATATACAACACAGGACTGATGACACCATGACAGGAGAGAGAGGAAACGTTACCTTCAGGGACATTACACGTCTCTGTCTGGTAATTATTATCGTCTTCTAACACAAAACTCATTTTTGCATAAATGATTTTCGTGTTTAGAGAAATTATTTAGTAAGAAACTTTTTATATTTTTGTCATGATCGTGATTTTGTATATCCTGTTTTATTTTGAAGTGTTCACTCCCCCTTATGTCTTCTCTATTTGTACTTCCTGTCTGTGTTTTTTTTTTTACCCTGTTATTGTTGATTTGTTCCTCCTGTGTCCGCTCACCTTGCCCTTGTGTTTTACCTTCTCTCCCCAGCTGTTTCTCGTTCCCCTCGTTTAGTGTATGTATATATATCCCTGTCTTTCCCAGTGTTCCTTGTCAGATCGTCATCTAAGTGTCACCCTTGCAGATGTTTCCTCGTGTTTCCTCGTGCTCCCCGTGTCATCCTGGTTTGTCTTTTCAGTTTACCTTTTGTATTTTTGTTATTTTGTAACTTTTTTGGAATAAAGTCCTCTTTTTGTTGATCTCTTCGTCTTGCATTTGAGTCCTCACCTTTTCCCCACCGTGACAATTTTCTGTGTAGTTTGTGGAAAATATTATTATTTTCATACTTAAACCTGCACATTGTTCTCTAGCCATTTAGGGAAGATTTTTATTTACTTTTTGCCAAATGAAAAAGTCAGTTGATGCTCAGCAGCCATATGAATTCTCTTTTAATATTTTGGTAAAGATGTTTCATCCTGAGACTTTGTGTTCAGTTTGTTCTGCAGGAACATTTACTGTGTTCACTCCCTGAACCTCCTTCTGTTTAAATGTCTGATATTATTCCTGGAAAGATTTCCCTCCAGACTAAATTTAAATCCCGTCTCCAGGCTGAAGAAATAATCTCGCATGTAGAAACTTTAAATAAAAACCACGACGAGGAAAAAACGAGAGTGCTTTCTAAACTGAGGCCATGAAAACGCAGCAACAGAAAAATAAATGATGCAGAAGAAGAGCTGCTGTCAAGGTCTGACACACACACACACACACACACACACACTCACACACACTGAGGCCAGGGTCACGCTGAGAGTTATCAGTCCTGTTGAGACTTGTGTGGCGCTGTGGAGGACTGTGTGTGTGTCAAGGCTGCTGCTGGTTTGTTATTCTGTAAAGATTTACAGTTTGTTTTTAATGTTTACAGCCGCTTTCACTTCTGTTATGAAACTAAAACTAAATACTTTTATTAAAAGCTTTTTTTTATGTGTTTTATAAACATACAATTATTTCATTCTTAAAATGAATGTTCTGCAATAATACATTTTAACCTTCAGATTATTTGTTTAGTAAATTAAATTATTAACTTTTAATTAATATTAAAACAAACACTTTCTAGTTTTCTGTCAGAGATATCTGGTCAAATATAAAAAAAAATGATTTTAATTCAAATCAAAAGATTCATAAAATCCTCATTTAAAATTATAATACATTTTAAAGATGGATTTAAGTTTACATTTCCAACCAATTAAAAGTCGTATAGATTTAATTCCCTTTGATCACGAATGTAAAGAAACTTTGTGAGACGGTCAGAGAACTCTGAAAAGGAAATCTGAACAAAAATGATCAGTGAGGCCTGAGTTCATTCATCATCCTGCTGCTAAGAGGCAACACATTCCTGCTCTCTCACACACACACACACACACACACACACACACACACACACACACACACACACTGTGTTTAATTTCCTGGCCTGCTATCATTTTACTCTGCAGAGTCGTCAAAATAGGATTAGAGCGATTAATAAAGGATGATTCCCACCATGAGGAAATTACTCCGCCGAGACACACACACACACACACTGTATTATCTCACCCAACATGTGACCACATATCTGTCGTGTCCATTGCAGGTTTGAAGTTTTTTCTCACCATCTTTGTGAGCCATGGAGGACTGTGATTGGCTGAGACTCCTGTCAATCAAGACAAACACACCTCCGACTGCGACACTCAGCTTTACCTTCTGAGTTTGTTGCTTTGCCTTCAGGTCATTCTGCTTCCTGCCGTCCTGCAGCTGCTCAGCTGAAAATTATCAAAGTGGATCATCGTGTTCAGAATGTTTCATCTCAAGTCGTTCAAACTTTACGCACATTTGCAGAGAACGTTGACAATACGACCACAGAGACACACAGACGCACACCAGGAATCACTTTTCACACATATTTTGACGTTTTTCTGAGAACATCATCTTTTATTTTTTATTCCAACAGGTCACAATGATGCTGATGTCAAACTAAACAACACGGCAGAGAACAGTCATCATGTGCGTCATCATCATTTATGTTTAAATATATTGATCTGCAGAATTACTGCAGTGCGTCACAGTTATTATCTCATGCTCCTGCACACACTGAATCTAGAGGTTCTTCCTGTTCGTGCACAGGTTTGGATATAATTGGAGATAAAAATGAAAATAAGTATTTTTGAGGGACTTTTTTCAGCTGAACTCGTCAGAGAACTTGTTAACCTGCAGCTCCTCACATCCCGTAACACAGTTGTATTAGTTCAAACACTTCCTGTCTCTGTGTACCTTCATTATTCTCTGCTCTCTTTTGCCCTTTCACTGATCACTGTGTTTCTCTTACTTTAATATTTTTACTTTTAGAATCATGTTATATAATTTGACCCCACTAACGGATGAAGTTGAGAAAAAACACCCTAATAAAACAACGCCCACAAGGACCCTTTTTCTGCATAATGAGTATTTTTACTTCAGTGAGGTCAGACAGAGAGACATCTGTACTCACCAAAACTATCTAGATTGATAAATAGCTCTACAAATAAGAGGAAAAATAAACTGCCCCTTTAAGACGAAGGCTTTTGATGCACGTCTGCCGCCTTTTGTTTTTACTTCTCCCCGGTCCTGCTTGCCGCCAACGTAACAATTATTATTAGTAGTCATACTTTTATAGTTGTTATTGTTGCTCTTCCTTTTATAATTCATATTTTACAGTTGTTGTTATTATCTTTGGCGACACCAGGAAGTTTTTTGACTTCCTCCTGGACCCATCTTCTTCATATATCTTCACATAATCCTGTTTGTCACATGTGTTGTGTAATTATATTGGGTTGTTTACTCTGTACACATGAGATCTATCGCACCCGGAGGTTTTTCCTTGCAAGTGTCTAAGCACAGAGGGGGTCGTACACTGTACAGATTGTAAAGCCCTCTGAGGCTAATTTGTCATTTTTGATATTGGGCTGTATAAATATGAATTTTATGGATTGAAACCACAACTAGGCCTCCGTCTGGAAAGCTTGCAGATTTTTGACGTTACAGCAGCTTTAATATTAGTTAAGCTAATTAATGCTTGTCTAACGTCCTGCACACACACACACACACACACACACACACACACACACACACACACACACACAGACCTAGTTATCCCAGAATCTTTTTTTCCGCTGTAATCATAACTCTCCCTCACAATCTCTTTCTTCTTCTTCAGTTGTCCTGACCACGGTGACTCTTAAGAACCATGTGACACAGAGAGGAGCGCTCTGATTGGTGAGGTGACACCTTCAATGACACACACACACACACACAGATACACACACACAGAGAAGGGTTTCTTTGAGCCGTACAGCAGATACACTTACATCCCAAGAGATGTCGAGTTATTACCATGCTGATTGACAGATTCCTGAGATAACTAGGTGTGTGTGTGTGTGTGTGTGTGTGTGTGTGTGAGTGTGTGTCTTGAATACACGTGCAGGAAAGCTGACGTCAGACACGCTTCATTTAATGAGCTTCTTTTGTAGAGCGTGTCACAGAGTTCACTTCCAATCATCTCATTCATTACTTTCTATCTCAACTGTTCTCTGAATCTTTCATTTTCTTGCTTTTTCATTTCCTGCGTCCACTGCTGCTCTTTATTCTTTATTCACAATACTGTTCCTGCATTAACACTGTGCCTGCTTTATTAACCCGTGTGTGTTCAGTCTTTTACCCAGAGGGGAGGAAGTTTCCAGATACTTCACTTAGAGGTGGAATATGTAATATTTCTAAAGCTGTGTTATATATTTAGTACTTACATTATCCAAACTGTATCACATATTTAAGAGAGAAAACAATTCGAAGAAATTTTTGCTGTTTTTGTCATGTAACATCATCACTTCCTCGTACATTCATCTTTTTCTCATAATATAAAAACGTCCCACTGTTACTGTTAAATATATATATATTTATATTATTACACTAACCTGAGAATGTTTGCGGAATAAAGGAAATTCAGGGAGAAAAACTCAATTCTCTGTAGTTCAGCTTAGCACACACACACACACACACACACACACACACACACATACACACACACACACACATACACACTGCAGGGCTTCCCCTCCGCTGCAGGAGATCCGTGGTTCAGCTTGAGAGCCACAAAGATTGTAAATTTCACCTGAGTTTCCGACCAAAGACACATAGAAAACCTTGACCCCACAAACCCCGAGAGTCTTATATAAGGATCAGCAGGCCGGAGCCAGTGTGTGTGTGTGTGTGTGTGTCTGCTGCGTTCACATATGCACACAGATGTTTTATGGCTCTGCATGCTGACATTTAAAAGGAGAAAGACACTGAAAAACATTGGATGAGAAACGAGGGAGGAAGAGGAGGAGGAGCGGGGATTGTTCCCACCGTAAATCAAAAACGCAGACGGCTCAACGACGGAAGAATAAGAATCCTGCAGAGAAAGTGAAGCGAGTTTGTGTGAAGTTCACCATCAAGCATAAAAGTTAGATGTGGAAGATCAACATCGTCAGGTCGGAAGTGATGGAGGCGGAGCCGAGGTACCTGCTGTGAAAGTTGCTCAGAGGTCAAATATCTTTCACAAAACTTCCTGATGTGTAAAAGAAACAATCATTTAGAATTAGAGGATTGTGACACTGAAATGTGGACGCAGTGGCGCCCCCTGCTGGTCGACTGTAGTGTGATGTGATCAGAAACGTCAGTGATCAAAGAGTCTACTGTCATCTTTTACAGCGTACACACACATACACACCCACCTCAGGATGTCAGATGCGATCAGCCTGAGCGAACCCTCAGTACGGGATGGAAGGTTAGGATTAGGGTAGGGGTAGCCCTCACTACGGGATGGAAGGTTAGGATTAGGGTAGGGGTAGCCCTCACTACGGGATGGAAGGTTAGGGTAGGGCTAGCCCTAAGTACGGGATGGAAGGTTAGGATTAGGGTAGGGCTAGGGTTAACCCTCACTACGTGATGAAGGTTAGGATTAGGGTAGGGCTAGCCCTCACTACGGGATGAAAGGTTAGGATCAGGGTAGGGTTAGCCCTCAGTACGGGATGAAAGGTTAGGATTAGGGTAGGGTTAGCCCTCACTACGTGATGGAAGCCTCTGCTTTGACATTTTGGCCGTCGACATCTTGGTTTTGGACCCAGAAGTGACACGAGAGGGCAGAGTTGAATTACAACCGAACACTGAACACAACATTTTATGGTGACCAAAATGGTACAATTAGCTTGAAGAGTTAAAGTGAAAGAAAACAGCTCAAACACACCGTGGTAACAACCTATAAATCACAGGTAGCCCCGCCCTACAGCAGACGCTGATTTATCCTCTATTTTACTCTAAATGGGATGTAAGTTACTAAAAGAACATCATGTAATGAAGAAGACTTGAAACTACAGATTGAGACATAAACTCATCAGGAAAATATTACTGAGGTAATAAATCAAGAGAGAAGTATACTTCTATACAACCAGAGGAGTCGCCCCCTGCTGGATGTTACAGAGTTGTCTCCTGCTAGATGTTACAGAGGAGTCTCCTACTGGATGTCACAGAGGAGTCTGCTGCTGGATGTTACAGAGAATTGTCATCCTGCTGGATGTTAAAGAGGAGTCTCCTCCTTCTGGATGTTAAAGAGGAGTCTCCTCCTTCTGGATGTTAAAGAGGAGTCTCCTCCTTCTAGATGTTACAGAGGAGTCTCCTGCTGCTGGATGTTACAGAGGAGTCTCCTCCTGCTGGATGTTACACAGGAGTCTCCTCCTTGAAGTTACAGAGGAGTCTCCTCCTGTTGGATGTTACAGAGGAGTCTCCTCCTGCTGGATGTTACAGAGGATTCTCCTCCTTCTGGATGTTAAAGAGGAGTCTCCTCCTGCTGGATGTTACAGAGGAGTCTCCCGCTCCTGGATGTTACAGAGGAGTCTCCTCCTGCTGGATGTTACAGAGGAATGTCCTCCTGCTGGATGTTACAGAGGAGTCTCCTCCTGCTGGATGTTAGAGACGAATGTCCTCCTGCTGGATGTTACAGAGGAGTCTCCTCCTGCTGGATGTTACAGGGGAGTCTCCTGCTGGATGTTACAGAGGAGTCTCCGGCTGGATGTTACAGAGGAGTCTCCTCCTGCTGGATGTTACAGAGGAGTCTCCTGCTGGATGTTACAGAGGAGTCTCCGGCTGGATGTTACAGAGGAGTCTCCTCCTGCTGGATGTTACAGAGGAGTCTACTCCTACTGGATGTTACAGAGGAGTCTCCTCCTGCTGGATGTTACAGAGGAGTCTCCTCCTGCTGGATGTTACAGAGGAGTCTCCTCCTACTGGATGTTACAGAGGAGTCTCCTCCTGCTGGATGTTACAGAGGAGTCTCCTCCTGCTGGATGTTACAGAGGAGTCTCCTGCTGCTAGATGTTACAGAGGACTCTCCTCCTGCTGGATGTTACAGAGGAGTCTCCTCCTGCTGGATGTTACAGAGGAGTCTCCTCCTGCTGGATGTTACAGAGGAGTCTCCTCCTACTGGATGTTACAGAGGAGTCTCCTCCTGCTGGATGTTACAGAGAAGTCTCCTCCTGCTGGATGTTACAGATGAGTCTCCTACTGGATGTTACAGAGGAGTTTCCTCCTGCTGTATGTTACAGAGGAGTCTCCTACTGGATGTTACAGAGGAGTTTCCTCGTGCTGGATGTTACAGAGGAGTCTCCTCCTGCTGGATGTTAGAGAGGAATGTCCTCCTGCTGGATGTTACAGAGGAGTCTCCTCCTGCTGGATGTTACAGAGGAGTCTCCTCCTGGATGTTACAGAGGAGTCTCCGGCTGGATGTTACAGAGGAGTCTCCTCCTGCTGGATGTTACAGAGGAGTCTCCTCCTGCTGGATGTTACAGAGGAATGTCCTCCTGCTGGATGTTACAGAGGAGTCTCCTCCTGCTGGATGTTAGAGAGGAATGTCCTCCTGCTGGATGTTACAGAGGAGTCTCCTCCTGCTGGATGTTACAGGGGAGTCTCCTGCTGGATGTTACAGAGGAGTCTCCGGCTGGATGTTACAGAGGAGTCTCCTCCTGCTGGATGTTACAGAGGAGTCTACTCCTACTGGATGTTACAGAGGAGTCTCCTCCTGCTGGATGTTACAGAGGAGTCTCCTCCTGCTGGATGTTACAGAGGAGTCTCCTCCTACTGGATGTTACAGAGGAGTCTCCTCCTGCTGGATGTTACAGAGGAGTCTCCTCCTGCTGGATGTTACAGAGGAGTCTCCTACTGGATGTTACAGAGAAGTCTCCTCCTGCTGGATGTTACAGATGAGTCTCCTACTGGATGTTACAGAGGAGTTTCCTCCTGCTGGATGTTACAGAGGAGTCTCCTCCTGCTGGATGTTAGAGAGGAATGTCCTCCTGCTGGATGTTACAGAGGAGTCTCCTACTGGATGTTACAGAGGAGTTTCCTTCTGCTGTATGTTACAGAGGAGTCTCCTCCTGCTGGATGTTACAGAGGAGTCTCCTCCTGCTGGATGTTACAGAGGAGTCTCCTGCTGGATGTTACAGAGAAGTCTCCTCCTACTGGATGTTACAGATGAGTCTCCTGCTGGATGTTACAGAGGAGTCTCCTGCTGGATGTTACAGAGGAGTCTCCTACTGGATGTTACAGAGGAGTTTCCTTCTGCTGTATGTTACAGAGGAGTCTCCTCCTGCTGGATGTTACA
>NW_021166981.1:0-57500 GCF_900634415.1 Cottoperca gobio | reverse complement strand
AGTTATAAAGGTCAGAGTTATAAAGGTCAGAGTTATAAAGGTCATGGTTATAAAGGTCAGAGTTATAAAGGTCAGAGTTATAAAGGTCAGAGTTATAAAGGTCAGAGTTATAAAGGTCAGAGTTATAAAGGTCATGGTTATAAAGGTCAGAGTTATAAAGGTCAGAGTTATAAAGATCAGAGTTATAAAGATCAGAGTTATAAAGGTCAGAGTTATAAAGGTCAGAGTTATAAAGGTCAGAGTTATAAAGGTCATGGTTATAAAGGTCAGAGTTATAAAGGTCAGAGTTATAAAGGTCAGAGTTATAAAGATCAGAGTTATAAAGGTTAGAGTTATAAAGGTCATGGTTATAAAGGTCAGAGTTATAAAGGTCATGGTTATAAAGGTCAGAGTTATAAAGGTCAGAGTTATAAAGATCAGAGTTATAAAGGTCATGGTTATAAAGGTCAGAGTTATAAAGGTCAGAGTTATAAAGGTCAGAGTTATAAAGGTCATGGTTATAAAGGTCAGAGTTATAAAGATCAGAGTTATAAAGGTCAGAGTTATAAAGGTCATGGTTATAAAGGTCAGAGTTATAAAGATCAGCGTTATAAAGGTCAGAGTTATAAAGGTCAGAGTTATAAAGGTCAGAGTTATAAAGGTCAGAGTTATAAAGGTCATGGTTATAAAGGTCAGAGTTATAAAGGTCAGAGTTATAAAGGTCATGGTTATAAAGGTCAGAGTTATAAAGATCAGAGTTATAAAGGTCAGAGTTATAAAGGTCAGAGTTATAAAGGTCAGAGTTATAAAGGTCAGAGTTATAAAGGTCATGGTTATAAAGATCAGAGTTATAAAGGTCAGAGTTATAAAGGTCATGGTTATAAAGGTCAGAGTTATAAAGGTCAGAGTTATAAAGGTCAGAGTTATAAAGGTCATGGTTATAAAGGTCAGAGTTATAAAGGTCATGGTTATAAAGGTCAGAGTTATAAAGGTCATGGTTATAAAGGTCAGAGTTATAAAGGTCATGGTTATAAAGGTCAGAGTTATAAAGGTCATGGTTATAAAGGTCAGAGTTATAAAGATCAGAGTTATAAAGATCAGAGTTATAAAGGTCAGAGTTATAAAGGTCAGAGTTATAAAGGTCATGGTTATAAAGATCAGAGTTATAAAGGTCAGAGTTATAAAGGTCAGAGTTATAAAGATCAGAGTTATAAAGGTCAGAGTTATAAAGGTCATGGTTATAAAGGTCAGAGTTATAAAGGTCAGAGTTATAAAGATCAGAGTTATAAAGGTCAGAGTTATAAAGGTCATGGTTATAAAGGTCAGAGTTATAAAGGTCAGAGTTATAAAGATCAGAGTTATAAAGATCAGAGTTATAAAGGTCAGAGTTATAAAGGTCAGAGTTATAAAGGTCAGAGTTATAAAGATCAGAGTTATAAAGGTCAGAGTTATAAAGGTCATGGTTATAAAGGTCAGAGTTATAAAGGTCAGAGTTATAAAGATCAGAGTTATAAAGATCAGAGTTATAAAGGTCAGAGTTATAAAGGTCAGAGTTATAAAGGTCATGGTTATAAAGGTCAGAGTTATAAAGGTCAGAGTTATAAAGATCAGAGTTATAAAGGTCAGAGTTATAAAGATCAGAGTTATAAAGGTCAGAGTTATAAAGGTCAGAGTTATAAAGGTCAGAGTTATAAAGGTCATGGTTATAAAGGTCAGAGTTATAAAGGTCAGAGTTATAAAGGTCAGAGTTATAAAGATCAGAGTTATAAAGGTCAGAGTTATAAAGGTCAGAGTTATAAAGGTCAGAGTTATAAAGGTCATGGTTATAAAGGTCAGAGTTATAAAGATCAGAGTTATAAAGGTCAGAGTTATAAAGGTCATGGTTATAAAGGTCAGAGTTATAAAGATCAGCGTTATAAAGGTCAGAGTTATAAAGGTCAGAGTTATAAAGGTCATGGTTATAAAGGTCAGAGTTATAAAGGTCAGAGTTATAAAGGTCATGGTTATAAAGGTCAGAGTTATAAAGATCAGAGTTATAAAGGTCAGAGTTATAAAGGTCAGAGTTATAAAGATCAGAGTTATAAAGGTCAGAGTTATAAAGGTCAGAGTTATAAAGGTCATGGTTATAAAGGTCATGGTTATAAAGATCAGAGTTATAAAGGTCAGAGTTATAAAGGTCATGGTTATAAAGGTCAGAGTTATAAAGGTCAGAGTTATAAAGGTCAGAGTTATAAAGGTCATGGTTATAAAGGTCAGAGTTATAAAGGTCATGGTTATAAAGGTCAGAGTTATAAAGGTCATGGTTATAAAGGTCAGAGTTATAAAGGTCATGGTTATAAAGGTCAGAGTTATAAAGGTCATGGTTATAAAGGTCAGAGTTATAAAGATCAGAGTTATAAAGATCAGAGTTATAAAGATCAGAGTTATAAAGGTCAGAGTTATAAAGGTCATGGTTATAAAGATCAGAGTTATAAAGGTCAGAGTTATAAAGGTCAGAGTTATAAAGGTCAGAGTTATAAAGGTCATGGTTATAAAGGTCAGAGTTATAAAGGTCATGGTTATAAAGGTCAGAGTTATAAAGGTCATGGTTATAAAGGTCATGGTTATAAAGATCAGAGTTATAAAGGTCAGAGTTATAAAGGTCAGAGTTATAAAGATCAGAGTTATAAAGGTCATGGTTATAAAGGTCAGAGTTATAAAGGTCATGGTTATAAAGGTCAGAGTTATAAAGGTCATGGTTATAAAGGTCAGAGTTATAAAGGTCATGGTTATAAAGATCAGAGTTATAAAGGTCAAAGTTATAAAGGTCAGAGTTATAAAGGTCATGGTTATAAAGGTCAGAGTTATAAAGGTCAGAGTTATAAAGGTCAGAGTTATAAAGGTCATGGTTATAAAGATCAGAGTTATAAAGGTCAGAGTTATAAAGATCAGAGTTATAAAGGTCAGAGTTATAAAGGTCAGAGTTATAAAGGTCATGGTTATAAAGGTCAGCGTTATAAAGGTCAGAGTTATAAAGGTCATGGTTATAAAGATCAGAGTTATAAAGGTCAGAGTTATAAAGGTCAGAGTTATAAAGGTCATGGTTATAAAGGTCAGAGTTATAAAGATCAGAGTTATAAAGATCAGAGTTATAAAGGTCAGAGTTATAAAGGTCAGAGTTATAAAGGTCATGGTTATAAAGGTCAGAGTTATAAAGATCAGAGTTATAAAGATCAGAGTTATAAAGGTCAGAGTTATAAAGGTCAGAGTTATAAAGGTCAGAGTTATAAAGGTCAGTTGTTTTCATCTATATACAGACAATTAAAATGATTAGAAAATAAATGTTTTATTTTTTATTTAAATATTTGCTTTCATGATTATTTTCTCTAATATATTATATATATATATATATATATATATATATATATATATATATCATATATTTTATATTGTTGTAAAAAAATGCATCATAATGAAACTCGCAATTACAATTATTAGGAAATAATATGGACCAATAAATGTTTTTATTTATATTGGTATAAATAGTTTTGATGACGTATTAAAATCTGTTTAGAGATAAATCAGGAAGTTAAACAGCTCAAACTCTTTTACAACATTAAAATAGTTTTCATAAGAAAGTATCTGAAATATAAATTAGAGGTATTTCATTAATAGTATAAACAGATATATTTAACGTGAGGCCCTCAGTTCTGTCTGACAGGCTGATGACTCACAGCTGGTAAATATTAAACATTTCAGCCTCTCATGTCCTCTGAGCCAGAGGCTCTTTTATATGAAACATATTGTTCATGTTCCCCAGAGGAGGAATCTGAATGATTGATGGTGACCCTCCTCAGCCCCCCCACAACGACCGACAATACGAGCTCACAGCCACATTCAGCACTGACTGGTGGAAAACATTGGAAGGAATGACTGTTTCTTTCTTTAGCTGCTAGCTGTTAGCTGCTAGCTGTTAGCTGCTAGCTGTTAGCTGTTAGCTGCTAGCTGTTAGCTGCTAGCTGTTAGCTGCCAGCTGCCAGCTGTTAGCCGGTGAATGGAGGTTCCATAGAGATGTTATGAGCGTCGTGGTGATGAGCGTCGTGGTGATGAGCGTGGTGGTGATGAGCGTCGTGGTGGTGATGAGCGTCGTGGTGATGAGCGTCGTAGTTTGGGAGGTTTGGTGACGTCCTCACTGGAGACACTAAGTTTCAGTCACACATCTTTTAGAACAGAAAACACTTGTTGTTGAAGCTTCTCTCACTTCCTGTCTGAACATTTATCATTCTGCAGATCATCCAGACTGAACCACACACACACACACACACACACACACACACACACACACACACACACACACACACACACACAGGAACTCTTCAGGCCAACGTGCTGTCAGATGAAACATCTCTCTGCCTTGGATTAGGCAGCTTCAACAATGTGTTCTGGATTATTCTCTCACAATAGACTTCTGATGGCTGCAGAGACGCTGGCCGCCGCCGCGTTACACCATCTTGTTTCCATCGTCTCGGCTTCGGAGCATCTCGGGGTGGAGATGAGGCCACATGGTCTGAGACTGATTCAGCCTGAGAGGAAACATATATGTAATATTTATATATAATATATATATATTATATATTATATAGTATAGTATAGTATAGTATAGTATATTATATATTATATAATATATTATATATGGTGCACCTGGATGCACCGTAGGCCTTGTTGGAGGTCGCACCATTCTAGTTTGAAATACTGCTGCAGCTGTCTTTTTTAATTACTGTAAGGCACACGCACACACACACACAAAGGAGGACATGTGTCTCACTTTGTGTCCCACGTCCTCAGCGGGGACGGACCCTCCAGCCGGGCTGACAAAAGGTCGCAACCTCAGCATTGTTCGAGGGAAGAACGGTGCTTCTGATCCTGAACGTTCGCTGTCAGAGTTCAGACGGAGGGCAGGGGGGGTCGGGGGGGTCGGGACGTATAAACGGCATGGTTATAATTGGACTGAGAGTCACGGCCGCTGCTGCGGAGAAAAGAGAGAAAAGACAAAGAAAGAGAAAGTGATGAAGAAGAAACTTGGTGGACGTCCTCGTGTGAACCGGCTGAACCTATTATCAACCTATTATTAAGATATTATTAACATATTATCAACCTATTATTAACATATTATTAACATATTATTAACATATTATCAACCTATTCTTAACATATTCTTAACATATTATCAACCTATTATTAACATATTATTAACATATTATCAACCTATTATTACATATTATTAACATATTATCAACCTATTATTAACATATTATTAACATATTATTAACATATTATCAACCTATTATTAACATATTATTAACATATTATCAACCTATTATTAACATATTATTAACATATTATTAACATATTATCAACCTATTATTAACATATTATTAACATATTATCAACCTATTATTACATATTATTAACATATTATCAACCTATTATTAACATATTATTAACATATTATTAACATATTATCAAACTATTATTAACATATTATTAACATATTATCAACCTATTATTAACTTATTATTAACATATTATCAACCTATTATTAACATATTATTAACATATTATCAACCTATTATTAACATATTATTAACATATTATTAACATATTATCAAACTATTATTAACATATTATTAACATATTATCAACCTATTATTAACTTATTATTAACATATTATCAACCTATTATTAACATATTATTAACATATTATCAACCTATTATTAACATATTATTAACATATTATCAACCTATTATTAACATATTATTAACATATTATCAACCTATTATTAACATATTATTAACATATTATCAACCTATTATTAACATATTATCAACCTATTATTAACATATTATTAACATATTATCAACCTATTATTAACCTATTATTAACATATTATCAACCTATTATTAACCTATTATTAACATATTATCAACCTATTATTAACATATTATCAACCTATTATTAACATATTATTAACATATTAACATATTATCAACCTATTATCAACATATTATTAACCTATTATTAACATATTATTAACATAGTATCAACCTATTATTAACATATTATTAACATATTATTAACATATTAGCAACCTATTATTAACATATTATTAACATATTAGCAACCTATTATTAACATATTATTAACATATTATCAACCTATTATTAACATATTATTAACATATTATTAACATATTATCAACCTATTATCAACCTATTATCAACCTATTAACATATTATCAACCTATTATCAACCTATTATTAACCTATTATTAACATATTATCAACCTATTATCAACCTATTATTAACATATTATCAACCTATTATCAACCTATTATCAACCTATTAACATATTATCAACCTATTATCAACCTATTATTAACATATTATCAACCTATTATCAACCTATTATTAACATATTATTAACATATTATCAACCTATTATCAACCTATTAACATATTATTAACATATTATTACAATATTATTAACATATTATTAACATACCATTAACATACCAGTAACATATTATTAACATATCATTACAATATTATTAACATATTATTAACATAGTATCAACCTATTATGAACATATTATTAACATATAATTAACATACCATTGGCATCCCATTAACATATTATTAGCATATTAACATATCATTACAATAGTATATTATTGACATATTATTAACATATTAACCATTATCAACCTATTATTACCCTATTAATAACATATTATTACCCTATTAATAACATATTATCAACATATTATTAACATATTATGTTGACCCTTATTTTATTTAGTTTTTACTGTTTTTAAAGGACTTTAAATTCACAACTGTGACTTCTTGTGCTGCCCCTGGTGCTGAGAAAGTGAACTGCTGCAGGTTGAAGTTCAAGTCTTGGTTTTTAAAAAGAGATTAATGTAGAAAAACAACAAAAAACTTTTAACAAATTTGCTGCTGATCGTCAAAATGAACAAAGTTCAATAAACATGTTTTTCACATTATGCAAATGAGCAAAGGACGTACTGACCTTCTGTTCGTAGAACACATGGAGCTGGATATGTGCACCGGTTCAGAGTCCATCGGACTTACTATGTGAGGAGCGTGGCCTTTCTAAAGTCGTGTTTTTTAACGTTAACCACAGCGCCACCGTGTGGCCGATTACTTTCATGTTTCTGGCACAAACACAACGAAAAACAACACACAAACTCATCAACATGTCGAGAAGTCGTGTTTGTTGCTTTGCTTCAGATAAATGAAGCAATAAGTATAAATATATAATAAATGAAGGGCTGAACTGCTAAATGAAGGCAGATGGAGGAGAGTGAAGGGTGGGGTTGTAGCAACAGTGAGTCACCTTAAACTGACAACAACAAACAGCTGGAGACAGATATTATTACCACTGATGAGTGCTTTCATTAATGCAAGAATCATTATTCACACTGCACGCTAATCATTTCTACTGAAGGTGAGCAGATAGCAGCTACGCTACATTTGTTATGCTAACGTGGTTGTTAAATAACAAAATCGTATATATATATATATATATATTAATATATATATATATATATATAAATCCCCGCCATGAAGCTGTCGTGGTGCCTTCAGGCGTCTCATGTAGAAACTGAAGCAGTTTGCATCAGGTTTCACTTCCAGAAGCTGAAGCTGCGTCTGCGTGTGGAACAGGTGGGCTCCTCATAACTCTGCTTTCCAATATTCCTCTTCTCTCTTCCTGACCGGGTCGACACTCAGCCGCCCCGGCTTCAGGTCCGGTGGGACTAACTGGCAGATACGCAAGTTTGTGAATCTGCAAAATCAGCTGAACATGAAGAAGATACTTGTGTGAGCAGGAACGTCCTGCAGCTGGTTTCCACACCTGATTCAACTTTATTGTCAAACAAACTGCTCGTCTCACTTAAATAAAAAAATACAAATAATAATTAATTTCTTACACTGTAACTTTTATTCTTGTGTTTTATACCTTTTTATTCTATTTAGCTGTTTTTAACTGTATTTAAATGTCATTTTTTAATGTGTTTCTTACATAATAATATACAGAGTAAACTACTGAATAAATCTAAACAGTATATATATATATATATATATATATATATACTGTTTTATGTATATATAAAATATGTAATACTAATATAATTTATCATGTAGCTGCAGTGTGTGTGTGTGTGTGTGTGTGTGTGTGTGTGTGTGTGTGTGTGTGTGTGTGTGTGTGTGTGTGTGTGGGTGTGTGTGTGTGCTGTCTTCTTATTGGCTACCGGTGTGCAGAGCAGCGGTGCTTTAATGTCTAACCCAGCTGCTGCACACCTCCCTCTCTCTCCATCCGGCCCACATCAAGAAGTTTCCAGAGAAACTCCCGCTGGACGTCATATGAGGGAGTCCCGAGGAGTGTGTGTTTTCCTGCATGTGTGTATACGGGTGTGTGTGTGTTTCCGTCATAAGCAGCTGTACATCGTCCGTCACCTTCAATTTACAGACACACACTGATCTGTGTGTGCGTCTCGTCATTGTTTCTCAGTGTAATGACTTGTGATTTACGATAATCAGAAAGGGCGGTTGAGTTTAACACGTCGGTCCCTGAACGTCACATCCTCGCTCATCATGGAGCTGAGATAAAGTCTGGCGCTGGAGCCCAATGTTTGTCCTCTGGGACCGCGATCAAACGTTCTGAGGCGTGTCCGAACTGTGCAAAGTCTTTAAGAGCATCGGACTCCAGGAAGAGACTCAAAACAACCACAAAGAGACTCAAAACAACCACAAAGAGACACAAAACCACCACAAAGAGACTCAAAACAACCACAAAGAGACTCAAAACAACCACAAAGAGACACAAAACCACCACAAAGAGACTCAAAACAACCACAAAGAGACACAAAACCACCACAAAGAGACACAAAACCACCACAAAGAGACTCAAAACAACCACAAAAAGACATAAAACAACCACAAAGAGACTCAAAACAACCACAAAGAGACTCAAAACAACCACAAAGACACAAAACCACCACAAAGAGACTCAAAACAACCACAAAAAGACATAAAACAACCACAAAGAGACTCAAAACAACCACAAAAAGACTCAAAACAACCACGAAGAGACACAAAACAACCACAAAGAGACACAAAACCACCACAAAGAGACTCAAAACAACCACAAAGAGACAAAAAACAACCACAAAGAGACACAAAACAACCACAAAGAGACACAAAACCACCACAAAGAGACACAAAACAACCACAAAGAGACACAAAACAACCACAAAGAGACACAAAACCACCACAAAGAGACTCAAAACAACCACTAAAGAGACAAAAAACAACCACAAAGAGACACAAAACCACCACAAAGAGACTCAAAACAACCACAAAGAGACTCAAAACTACAAAGAGACACAAAACCACCACAAAGAGACTCAAAACAACCACAAAGAGACTCAAAACTACAAAGAGACACAAAACCACCACAAAGAGACTCAAAACTACAAAGAGACACAAACAACTCTAAATAAAGCCTGTGTACCTCACTTTGCAGATTTACAGTCTGGGACATCGTTGTATATCTGAAGGTTCCCGCTCTGGAGAGCTGGACCTGCTGAGACGTTTCACGCTGTAGTAAAAGTTCTGGACGGCCAACTTCTCCAACATGGCAGTGGGTAATAAAAGTTGTTTAAAACGTTTGGATTAAAACACACTTCATACTTATGTTTCAGGCCCTGAGCAGCTTTACAGGTGAACACACCTGCTGCTACAGTCACAATAATACTACCCCTTCAAAATAAAAGTATCATTTATCTCCATTGAGGTGGAGTCAGACTGTGACCTCAGTGTCAGTGTTACGTTATGTTAGTCTCTCATATAACTGTGTCTGCGTTCAACATTAGGCCTTTAGTTTCCTGCACACACACACACACACACACACACACACACACACACACACACACACACACACTCCAGATGTCGGGGAATAAGGGACACTTAAAGAGCTGGTGAGTTACGTACATCCGAATTTCTCTCACACACACTGAGTTCAACACAGAGGCAGCCAACTGGGCGGCCGAGCATGACAAGAACAGGGGGGGGGGGGGGTCAGCTTCTTCAGTCTGAGCCTATTGGATCCAATAAAACCGGTATTTTCCACCAAACTCCATTCACTTTTCCCACGGTTTTAGTGAAATCTGTCCACACAATCTCTGCTACTTTACTGCAGATCTTTGCTGCACCATATTTATCTGACAGCTTCACTTACTTCACCAGCTGCAACAATGAAGTGATAGAGGCTTTAATGCGTCAATAATTATAATATAATAATATATTATTCTGCAGAATGTGATTGGACAAATATATCGGCGATCAGCCGGTAAAAAGCATTTTACCAGCTGATCGCCGATATATTTGTCCAATCACATTCTTTGGTGAGCACACCAGCGTTGGATATTAACTCATCGTCACAAGTCCCGAAGATCCTCGAGATGTCGTGAAAAGATACAGAAGACGTGACGTGAGTCTTCAAGGACCAAAGATCTGAACGGTCTGCAGAAAATGTAACTTTGTTCATTTCTGAGGAGCAGAATCTGTTGTGCTCTCTTCACACACACCAGACTCCATCGACAACAAGGGTCATTTAACCTCCTCCAGAGAGTGTGTTGCTGTGTGACTTGAATCTGAACTAAACCTTTAAAACACTAAAGTCACACAACACAAGAATATGAGAGAAAAAATATGTCAGAAAAACCTGTGAAATGTGTCAGAACAGAGAAGTGTTGCAGCTCCTCAGAGAGCAGAGACGTGTCTGACAGCACAGTGAAGCTGATGTTCTAAATATAACACTTCAACTTATAGGAGCACAGCAGCTCATCGCTCAGCTTCCTGTCTGCAGCGCTCAGCTCATTACAGACTGTCCCTTCAGGTCAGGAGGAAGATCTCCTTCCCTGCAGTTTTAAGATTCCTCTCGTAGCAGAATTTATGATTTCCTGAATGCGGGAGACGCTGTGTGTTTATTTTCCTGAGCAGAACAGACACCTGATCCTGCAGCACAGTTGTGGTGCAATGAATCACACCTGAGCCCCCCCCCGCAGCTCCACGTCAGTCTGTGTCTTCCCCGACGTCCATATGCGTGACATTTCTTCGAATCCCGAAAGCATCGTGTTGATCCAACTGGTCCGATTCTACCAGAGGATTCATTCGCAATTAATCAAACTGTCAACCTGCGTCTCCTACGAGAAGCCCCGACACTTTCTTTAGTTGTTCTGATGCGTCGCCATGTTTTCACCAATGATCGGGGATTAATAACGTCATAAACAAGCGGAGCTGCAGCCAATACTTCCCAGAACGATGTTTGCAGAGAAGTACAAGAATCCTTCCCTCAACAGGCAGTTTCCACTTCACCTGCAGCGTCCCTGCAGACGGTCGTTTAAAGCTCATCAATATTCATCAAAGTGTTTAAGACTTGAGAACAGATGAAAAAAGAGTCACATGATGATTTTAAATGAGGTCATTGTTCACATTTGGTTATCCATGTGTCAATAAAGTTTCTTTTATTTTAATTCAGAGCAACATGATGAAGTTCTATCAGGACATTCACTGCTTTTTATTCTTAGCTGGTTTTATCTGTGATTTTTATTGTATCGTTATTCTTCTCTCTGGCCTCTCTGGGCTTCCGTACTTTGTGTAAAATGAAGTGTGTGTGTGTGTGTGTGTGTGTGTGTGTGTGTGTGTGTGTGTGTGTGTGTGTGTGTGTGTGTGTGTGTGTGTGTGTGTGTGTGTGTGTGTGTGTTAATGTGTGTGAGTGTGTTAATGTGTGTGTGTGAGTGTGTGTGTTAATGTGTGTGTGTGTGTGTGTGTGTATGTGTGTGTGTATGTGTGTGTGTGTGTGTGTGTGTGTGTGTGTGTGTGTTATAATTATATAAGTATAATATAATTATATGAGTATAATATAATTATATGATTATATGAGTATAATATAATTATATGAGTATAATATAATGAGTATAATATAATTATATGAGTATAATATAATTATATGAGTATAATATCATTATATGAGTATAATATAATTATATGAGTATAATATCATTATATAAGTATAATATAATTATATGAGTATAATATAATGAGTATAATATAATTATATGAGTATAATATAATTATATTATACTCATATAATTATATACTATATATAATTATCCCTATATATACTATAGTGATAATTATTATTATTATAATTATAGTGAAAATCATATTTAAAAACATGATTGAAGATTAATAAAATTAAAATAATCATCAGTGGGATTTTTTCAATTAGTTATCAGTGTGATGGAAGATCAGCTCAAACTATTTCATATCTTTACCTGAATAAAACATTTATGTTGTATTATTGAAAAGCAGTTTATTTCCAGAGTGCAATAATCAATAAATGCAATTTAGTTTTTTACAATCAGTGACGTGCAAAACAATCAGAAGTTGTATCAGAATCAGAAATCCTTTATTATCTTAAAACAGTTCACGAGTCAAAAGAGTCAAAAGATCCAGATGAAGATTTAAACTCTGAACTTCAGTTGAGTGTAAACTGCACATAATACTAACAATACAATAAAAAATATACATTATTGTTTTGCATCGCGCTGTCTGCAGAATAATAAAATGTCTGTGTAATAAAACACCTCGTTGATATTAATCTCATTTTGACTCTTTCATAAAACTGTTATTGTTTTACCCTCTCTCTCAGCCAATCAGGACACTTGGTTCTGTGCCACCGCCCCGGACAGCAGCAGCGCTTTGATGACATCATCACTGTAGGACAAGTTGTCTCGCAGCACCTGCACGGTGTGCTGGCCAATCAGAGGAGGGGGCGTCGGCTCTTCGGGGGTGAAGCTGCTGAAACGAACCGCCGGCCCTGAAGACAAACAACAGAGACGTTAGCGTTGGCATTAGTGTTAGCGTTGGCGTTAGTGTTGGTGTTAGTGTTGGCGTTAGCATTGGTGTTAGCGTTGGCGTTGGCATTAGCGTTAGTGTTGGCGTTAGTGTTGAAGTTGGTGTTAGTGTTAGTGTTGGCGTTAGCATTGGTGTTAGCATTGGTGTTAGCGTTAGTGTTGGCATTAGTGTTGGCGTTGGCATTGGTGTTGGCGTTAGTGTTAGTGTTGGCATTAGCGTTGGTGTTAGCGTTGGTGTTGGCGTTAGTGTTGGTGTTAGTGTTGGCGTTGGTGTTAGTGTTGGCGTTAGCATTGGTGTTAGCGTTGGCGTTAGTGTTAGCGTTGGTGTTGGCATTAGCATTGGTGTTAGCGTAGGTGTTGGCATTAGTGTTAGCGTTGCCGTTAGCATTGGTGTTGGCGTTAGTGTTAGCGTTGGCGTTAGCATTGGTGTTGGCGTTAGCGTTGGTGTTAGTGTTGGCATTAGCGTTGGTGTTAGCGTTGGTGTTGGCATTAGCGTTGGTGTTAGCATTAGTGTTAGCGTTGGCGTTAGCGTTGGTGTTGGTATTAGCATTGGCGTTAGTGTTGGCGTTAGCGCAGACGTGTTCTCTTGACTCTCACGTTCAAATCAACTATCAGGGAAACGTTTTCTTTACTTTGCATTTCAAGAATAAAGTCGAAATGTGGAGAATAAAGTTTTTCCGTGTATAACACTCGTTATTCCTGCGTTTATATCGCGGGGCAGGAACGAGTCATTCTTTTTCACTTTCGTTAACATTGCGAGATCGGATATTTGTACTGCATTCATGCGGTGTCGGAATAATTGGATTTCCTGACTTGGAAAATGAAACGGATATTAACGTGTTGTTTAAACGCTCTGAGCAATAAAATGTTGTTTCCACTTCACGACTTAAAGCTCACAGGAGACTTTCAAAGGAGCACCTGAACGCACCGCGGCCGTGTTGGAGGTCCATGTATCGACGTGTGAGCAGCGTTTTAATACTTTACATTCGTGGTTTAATATAAAGCATTACAACATGTGTGTAAAACTTTATTCACTACTTCACCAAATGACACTCCGACAGTTTGATGATCTCCCTCCTTTTATGAGCGAGTGTGTAAGCATGTGTGTGTGTGTGTGTGTGTGTTCATAAAACATAGATGTAACATGGAGCCAGAGGGACTCATTAAAGACACACAGAGGAGATGAAGATGATGATGAAAGGATGCCGTGATGAAGACGTCACTGACCTCTTTATTATTTTTAAGGAAGAAGGAAGGAACAAAATAATGAAGAGAGAAGGAAGAAGGAAGGAAGGAAGGAAGGAAGGAAGGAAGGAAGGAAGGAAGGAAGGAAAGAAGGAAGGAAGGAAGGAAGGAAGGGAAGAAGGAAGGGAGGAAGGAAGGAAATGATGAAGAGAGAAGGAAACAAGGAAACAAAAGAAGGAAGGAAGGAAGGAAGGAAAGAAGGGAAGAAGGAAACAAAAGAATGAAAGCAGGAAGGGAAGATGGATGGAGGAAGGAAGGAAATAATGAAGAGAGAAGGAAACAATGAAACAAAAGAAGGAAGTAAGGAAGGGAAGAAGGAAGAAGGAAGGAAGAAGGAAGAAGGAAGGGAGGAAGGAAATAATGAAGAGAGAAGGAAAGAATGAAGGAAGGAGCAGTCAGACTGAGGGAACAAACAGTTTATTTTCAGAAACTAACAACAATCATCTGTTTTTTTAGATTCAGCACTAATGAGCTGAACTCTCACAGTCAGTGTGTGTGTGTGTGTGTGTGTGTGTGTGTGTGTGTGTGTGTGTGTGTGTGTGTGTGTGTGTGTGTGTGTGTGTGTGTGTGTGTGTGCTTCTATTTTCACCCCATTAGCAACATGTTTTCCCCTTCAATGGACTCAACAATTGTGTGTCTCACAGTGTGTGTGTGTGTGTGTGTGTGTGTGTGTGTGTGTGTGTGTGTAGGCTGTCAGGGCAGGATGATGTAATGCTCATTGACTTTTCTCACTATTAAAAGACCTACAACTCTGAACAGAGACTTTAGCAACGTTTTCATTTGTTTAGAGAAGAAAACAATCAAATATTGTTGTTTATATATATTTATTTATTTATATAAATATATATTTATATAAATAAATATATATTCAATATATATATATATATATTTATATAAATAAATAAATATATATTTATATATATAAATAAATATTTATTTATTCATATATATATAACAATTAATATATATTAATATATATATAAATATATATTTATATAAATAAATATATATTTATATATATATACAATTCTATGTTATATGTATTTACATTTCAGTATTATTAAGTGCAAACTATGACAGTATTTTTTTTTTAATGATTTATTGCCAATGTTATACTGATTATTGATTATTTAAGTTGTTTGTAATATATTTAACTTTAGCGTCACACACACATGCACACAGTTAGGAGACAGCAGGACATCGTACTAATTCAGATGTTATTGTTCCGTTAGCGCCGAGCTAACTGGCTTCATTACCAGCCGTCACAGCACCTTGCAGAAAGACTTTGTCACCGCGATAGCTTCACATCCGAGCAAAATGCAGTCACGAAACTTCACAGGTGTGTAGTCGAGATACACATGAAGGTTGAGATCAAAGACGGCCGCGATCCGAGCAACGGGGGCGGAGCTGCGTTGGTTTTAACGCCAGCTGCTCGGTGAGTGTTAGAGGAAAATGCAGGGGATGGAATTATGGATTATGTGGCATAAGTAACTTTTCAGATCTACTGAAACTGTTGATCTCCATCATTGTGTTGTTTAACTTCCTCATCAGATTATTTCTGACTTTCTATGTCAGCGGTCAACGACACTGGAGACAAACACGGTCAAAGTCTTCATGTGTTCAGAAAGTCCAAACGCAATACACACCACCTGCCTCTGCTCATTATGAATGTCTTCCTGCTGCGACACACACACACACACACACACACGCACACACACACAGATGACAGATTACACTGTTAATACATGGTGGTGGAGAAACAGCTTCCTCTTCGTGGAAACACACCGAGATCCATCAAACCAACTGAGCAGGGCAGTCCCCGGGGATGAGATCATGTGTGTGTGTCTGTCTGTCTGTCTGTCTGTCTGTGTGTGTCTGTGTGTGTGTGCTTCTATTTCCACCCCATTAGCAACATGTGTGTGTTTGGCTGCAGCATAGGATTTGGTAGTTTTAATGAGAAACATTGGTTTGTCTGCATGGAAATTCATAACAAGAACTTCCCCGTGGCGTGTGTATGTGTGTGTGTGTGTGTGTGTGTGTGTGTGTGTGTGTCAGCAGAACATTAATAACAGTGTCCCAACGCACAGACATACAGCACTTCTAGGAAAATGTAATTTAACATGTTGGTGTCAAAAACAGAAAGTTAAGGGTTAGAGAGAGGACAACTGTGTGTGTGTGTGTGTGTGTGTGTGTGTGTGTGTGTGTGTGTGTGTGTGTGTGTGTGTGTGTGGTTGCTGACCGGGTACAGTGATGTGTCCTGCCGTCGGGTGGTTCATCTCCTGCATGAGGTCGTTGTGCTTCACCTGCAAACAAACAAACATAAAGTTTAATTCTGCTGTTAAAACTCATCAATGAGCCTCATTGTTGCACTGCGCGACACACACACACACACACACACACACACACACACACACACACACAAACTCACACTCACACAGACAGTACTTTATTTTCTGTCAATCCCACATACACTGTTGCATTGGATGAGTAAAATAGTCACAATAATTCAAGAAAGAAGTTATTAACATTTGGAGTAAAAAAGTCAAATAAAGTGATAATATTTTAAAATAAGTTTTAATATGTTTTCAGGCAAGAAATTAATAATTTTCCCAATGTGTGGTCAGTTTATCAAAATAAGTTAAAGTGCCAGAAGTGCATTAAGTTTTAATAAATAAATTATTTAATTCACTAAGTTTCAATATGTTAATATGTCAAGTTTTCCAAAAAAAGCATGTTTGGAAAATGTCTTGCAAGATTTTCGGAGACCGAGCGGTGTAAAACAACGTGAAATAACGTAAAACTGCTTAAAACAACGTAAAACAACGTGAAACTGCTTAAAACATCGTAAAACAAGGTAAAGAAAACTTAAAACAATGCGAAACAGCTTAAGACTACGTAAAAAAACATGAAACAGTGTAAATCAGCGTAAAACAGCGGTCTCTTTTTCATTCGTCGGCGGACTAATTTGCGTAATCGTCGTGGGTCTTTAATAATGGGAACACTGATCTGGCCTGAGGGAATCTTTTAGTTCCTGAGACTTAAAAGTCGACTTTACAGAACTGGAGTCTGTGTGTCTCTGCGCTTCCTCCTCCATCCTCAGGTAAATCAGAACCTTCTTTCTAAAAGTAGGTTTTAGCAGGACACTTGAATAAATCCAGATGTTTTCACGGCAATATAAAATAGATATTAGAGGGAATTATGAGCTGTTTAACTTCCTAATGTAGCTCAAAGCAGCTTAGAATACATGATTCAAACTACTAATGCCAAAGCAACAATCTTTTATTCATCTTTTGACTTAATAACAAAGGCAAAGGATAACATTTATATTTTTTGACAGTTAGTCAGTCTGGAGCCACAGTGGCTGCTGAGCAAGAAGTTCATTTCAAACCCTGCAGATGATTCGATAGAACACTTTCACCTCCAACATGTTCTAAACACGGTTTCCTTTTATTCATTATTTGACTTCTTGTGCTATTGTTTTGTATTTATTTATTTTTAATCTCTGTTATTCGGCTATTGGATGAAGTATTATGATGATATATCTCCCAATCAGCGTTATGTAACTTTAAATCTGTTCGTATTTGTATTGTTTTATTTATCTCTCTTTTAGGTCATCTTTCTATGTTTCTCTCTCTTGTTGCCCTGGTCGTCCTGACCTGAGATCAGGTCTCAGTGACCGAAAGTTTGAGAGATATTTTATCAGAGGAGCTGAAAAACAAAGAGCACCACAGACAGGAAGCTGCTGAAGGACTGCTGTGCGCTCTGATTGGTTTCACAGGAACACCTGAATCATCCAGGACGGCAACAAACAGAAAATGACGCACCGCGTGTCGAAGTAACGATGAGTTATTAGTGAGGAGAGGGGAAGCCTGTCAGGTTGGAATTTAAAGACAGAAAAACTGCAGTCGGAGCTTTTTCAACTTTGTTATCTGATGTATTTCTGGGTTTTATTTTGATAATCTATTGACAGTGTGTGAGTGTTGAGGAACCACAGAGAATCAGAGCTGATACAAACTTTAATAAGGAGGATTTTGGATGGAGCACTAAGGATTTAAAAAAGAAAAGTTGGATCTTATGAGTTTGAACATGCCCAAACCAGGTTCAGCTTTTTTATTTATTTTTTGGATGTGAATTGTTTGTTTTAAAGTATTTGTGCAGAGTGTGAAATAAAGATTTCACTAATATTATCAGTATGAAACTATTAGTAGAGTTAGACTCTAGTGGTGTTGCGTATGATTGTTTCAGACTCTGTGATCCAAACATTTCCATTTTCCAAAAACTGCAGCGTTTAAAGGCCAGAAGTCAACTTTTAGTGAACAAAGAATTCACAACATGTGTTTTTCTAATCAAATTCTAATCAAATTCAGTTAGTAGATATTAATGGCAGCTTATAAGATCCAAGAGTCACATGTGGTGTTCCTCAGGGAACAACCTTAGGACCACTACTACTGTAATATATGTAAATGTGGTGTTCCACAGGGATCAACTTTAGGACCACTACTACTGTGATATATGTAAATGTGGTGTTCCACAGGGATTAACCTTAGGACCACTACTACTGTCATATATGTAAATGTGGTGTTCCTCAGGGATCAACCTTAGGACCACTACTACTACTACTACTACTACTACTGTAATATATGTAAATGTGGTGTTCCACAGGGATTAACTTTAGGACCACTACTACTGTGATATATGTAAATGTGGTGTTCCACAGGGATTAACCTTAGGACCACTACTACTGTCATATATGTAAATGTGGTGTTCCTCAGGGATCAACCTTAGGACCACTACTACTACTACTACTACTACTACTGTAATATATGTAAATGTGGTGTTCCACAGGGATTAACCTTAGGACCACTACTACTGTAATATATGTACATGTGATATTCCTCAGGGATCAACCTTAGGACCACTTACTATTACTACTGTAATATATGTAAATGTGGTGTCCCTCAGGGATCAACCTTAGGACCACTACTACTGTAATATATGTAAATGTGGTGTTCCACAGGGATCAACCTTAGGACCACTACTACTGTAATATATGTACATGTGATATTCCTCAGGGATCAACCTTAGGACCACTACTACTGTAATACATGTAAATGTGGTGTTCCACAGGGATCAACCTTAGGAGCACTACTACTGTAATAAATGTAAATGTGGTGTTCCACAGGGATCAACCTTAGGACCAGTACTACTACTGTAATATATGTAAATGTGGTGTTCCACAGGGATCAACCTTAGGACCAGTACTACTGTAATATATGTAAATGTGGTGTTCCTCAGGGATCAACCTTAGGACCACTACGACTGTAGTATATGTAAATGTGGTGTTCCACAGGGATCAACCTTAGGACCACTACTACTGTAATATATGTAAATGTGGTGTTCCTCAGGGATCAACCTTAGGACCACTACTTCTGTAATATATGTAAATGTGGTGTTCCTCAGGGATCAACCTTAGGACTACTACTACTACTACTACTACTGTAATATATATGAATGTGGTGTTCCTCAGGGATCAACCTTAGGACCATTACTACTGTAACATATGTTAATTTGGTGTTCCACAGGGATCAACCTTAGGACCAGTACTACTACTGTAATATATGTAAATGTGGTGTTCCACAGGGATCAACCTTAGGACCACTACTACTGTAATATATGTAAATGTGGTGTTCCTCAGGGATCAACCTTAGGACCAGTACTACTGTAATATATGTAAATGTGGTGTTCCTCAGGGATCAACCTTAGGACCACTACTACTGTAATATATGTAAATGTGGTGTTCCATAGGGATCCACCTTAGGACCACTATTACTACTACTGTAATATATGTAAATGTGGTGTTCCACAGGGATCAACCTTAGGACCACTACTACTGTAATATATGTAAATGTGGTGTTCCTCAGGGATCAACCTTAGGACCACTACTACTGTAATATATGTAAATGTGGTGTTCCTCAGGGATCAACCTTAGGACCACTACTACTGTAATATATGTAAATGTGGTGTTCCTCAGGGATCAACCTTAGGACCACTACTTCTGTAATATATGTAAATGTGGTGTTCCACAGGGATCAACCTTAGGACCACTACTACTGTAATATATGTTAATGTTGTGTTCCACAGGGATCAACCTTAGGACCACTACTACTGTAATATATGTAAATGTGGTGTTCCTCAGGGATCAACCTTAGGACCACTACTACTGTAATATATGTAAATGTGGTGTTCCACAGGGATCAACCTTAGGACCACTACTACTGTAATATATGTAAATGTGGTGTTCCTCAGGGATCAACCTTAGGACCACTACTACTGTAATATATGTAAATGTGGTGTTCCATAGGGATCAACCTTAGGACCACTACTTCTGTAATATATGTAAATGTGGTGTTCCACAGGGATCAACCTTAGGACCACTACTACTGTAATATATGTAAATGTGGTGTTCCTCAGGGATCAACCTTAGGACCACTACTACTGTAATATATGTAAATGTGGTGTTCCTCAGGGATCAACCTTAGGACCAGTACTACTACTGTAATATATGTAAATGTGGTGTTCCACAGGGATCAACCTTAGGACCACTACTACTGTAATATATGTAAATGTGGTGTTCCTCAGGGATCAACCTTAGGACCACTACTTCTGTAATATATGTAAATGTGGTGTTCCTCAGGGATCAACCTTAGGACCACTACTTCTGTAATATATGTAAATGTGGTGTTCCTCAGGGATCAACCTTAGGACCACTACTACTGTAATATATGTAAATGTGGTGTTGCTCAGGGATCAACCTGAGGACCACTACTACTGTAATATATGTAAATGTGGTGTTCCACAGGGATCAACCTTAGGACCACTACTACTGTAATATATGTAAATGTGGTGTCCCAGAGGGATCAACCTTAGGACCACTACTACTGTAATATATGTAAAAATGTGGTGTTCCACAGGGATCAACCTTAGGACCTCTACTACTGTAATAAATGTAAATGTGGTGTCCCAGAGGGATCAACCTTAGGACCACTACTACTGTAATATATGTAAATGTGGTGTTCCAGAGGGATCAACCTTAGGACCAGTACTACTGTAATACACAAAGCTGATTGTAAGCTCTTCCTGTATGCTGAAGATTCAGCTTAAATATTTAATATCTACTTTCTGTCTTTGGTTTGCACTTATTGAGTAGAAATTCAAAATATATATCAAGCTTGACCCCCGAGGACTATAACCAAATGATAAAACACACACACACACATGCAAACACATAGCAGGGGGAAACTTTAATAAGAGCCAAACGCTGATCGATGGTTTTAATTTAAACATCAAACATGACACATTGTGCAGGAAGTCGACCAGTGCTAAACAAATTACACTGTATGTGTGTGTGTGTGTGTGTGTGTGTGTGTGTGTGTGTGTGTGTGTGTGTGTGTGTGTGTGTGCCATCTAGAATATTAAACTGTTATTTCAGGACAGACTTTCTCTCCTTTAAGCTAATAAAATTAATAAAACAGCTCGTTATAGAAACCACAAGATCAGCTGATTTAAAACCAGTGGACATGATTATGACCATCCGTGGTTTTGTGAAATATTCCTCCAATATTGTTCTATACAGTGTGTGTGTGTGTGTGTGTGTGTGTGTGTGTTTGATGTGTGTGCCTGTATTTGTGCATGCGTGCATACAAGTGTAACAGTATGATTGCATGCATGTGTGTGTGTAATTCTATCTGCTTGTTATGCAGGGTATCATTACATCCATATGGGCATCACACACACACACACACACACACACACACACACACACACACACACACACACACGTCAAACTTCATGTTTTATATTCCAGTTGTTTTTTTAACAATAAAAAATAAAAGTGAATTAAAAGCAGTAACCAGTGAAGATGATACAGGAAGTAGTTCAAATCAAAGCTGCATTCAAGAGTTCTGGAAGTTTGGTGTCAATGATGTGAATATGTGATTATATTTCCTATTCTTTGTGTCCTTAAACACTTTTGTTATAATCTTTTTCAGTTTTTAAAGGTGTGGAATAAAATGTCCTTCTTAAGCTCAGGTTTTTAACCTCAACGTGTCCATATGGTATGTTTTATATGTTACATCACATATTGTGTGTAACAAGGGTTAGGGTCATGTTTCTGAAAAAGTCGAGTTTGTCGTCAACATTTCACTTTTCATCGAAGAATTAACCCTAGAGACCATTTACAGCAATATCATTAATACTTGTACACTACTGCTTATATTGTAATGGTTTTGTTAGTACAATGTGCACATTTGTACTTTAAATTATCTTTATTTATATAAATATATTTTTTTCAATGATTATTATTTCTAAATGAAGAGGACAGATAAAGTATTTTTGATTCTGACCAAGCAGAGCAGTTTAAAAACCTTCCTGCTTCTGTACACTTTAAAGAGCTTTGTTCTGGGACACAAATGAACGGCCATTTTGGATAATGATGTTTGCAGGTATGGTGGCTCTGAGTAGCCAAACTCCTCTGACTGAAAATATATCCTGCTCCCCACTTTCATCAGGTCGTATATATTTTAGTTTCTCTTTTCCATCCTTACATTTCCTCCCATGTGTGTGTGTTGAGGTTTAAAGGAGACTTTTCTTGACTTTCCCCTAAATTATGTTTCAATCAAGAACATCAAACACACACATACACACTTCCTGTGCTGGAACAGATGGTGTGTGTTTGACTCTCTAATGTAAATGTTATTGATCTGCGGCTGCACGATTTAAAGCTTCACCTGCCATGTGTGTGTGTGTGTGTGTGTGTGTGTGTGTGTGTGTGTGTGTGTGTGTGTGTGTATGTGTGTTGCCAGTGGTAGTGGAAAAGGAAAAGCCTGACAGATCCAGAACCACAGAGGGAGAATCTGTAGGCAGTTAACAGGCCTGATCAAAAGACACACACACACACACACACACACACACACACACACAGTTTTTGTGGTTTCCAGCCATGTGCCTCCTCTTCCTCCTCACTTCCTGTTCTCCTTATTTCCTTCCTCATCACAACTTTATTTCTTCTTCTTCCTAACTTCTCCGCTGCTTCGACCTCGTCTCTGCGTCTACAGCGTCGAGCCTCAAAGAGAAACAAACAAACTACAACTTCTTTAGGAAGTTAGGAAACGATTGGTGTTCGTGTTACAAGAACTAAGTCTGAAAAGTGAAACAGGTGGTTGGTTTTACACGCGATGTGAGGACCGCTCTCCCCCCGCCACCAATACAACTCTTTACGCTGACACACAGATATTTACATAATAATGACCCGACTATGCCACTGTTTCTCTTTCTGTAGTTAACAGAGAATACACTTGGACACAGCGGGAACAAGCCTTTTGATTACGACTATAAAAGGCATTTTTGAGACACAAGATAAAGAAGAAATCAATCATCATAAACCGCTCAGACGCTGACTTCTTCACCCTCATGTTCCTCTGCGTTCCCCGCTCTCCCTCCCCATCACTCTTTTTACCCTCCGAGTCTTTGAAGCTAGCTGTGGCAGTCCATAAGTCGACTAACCAGCACCCATGGGAGCCATCCGGGCCCGCTGTTACATCATGTTACTGCAACATCAAGGCGAGGAGGATGCAGTGTGTGTGCAGCCGGATGCATGTAGAGTCGTGTGTGAAGATCTGAGTTTGCCTGAACCTGCTGCTCTCTGTTTGACCTCCACAATCAAAGCAGCTTCTGAATATCGCAGCGTTTTCATCCCTGTGAAGTGTCGGAGCACTTTTTCTTCTTCCATATATGAGCACTTAATAGGATGTTTTTAGATGTGTTACATAAAGCTGCAGCTTGAATGTTAGAGGTCCCAGGTGCTTTGGTTTTTCATGGTTTCAGCTCATGACATGAATAATGCTCTTCATCGTGTTCTGCAAATGAGTGTTTTAGTTGGAGAAATATTTATTTCTAACTTTGAAGAGTAAAGCAGCGATGTGTTACGCTGCAGGAGTCATGACTTCCTGTTCAAACTCACCATGAAGGAAAGATTTTACGAAGAGTCTCATGTTTGTAACTTTGCGTGTTTTATGAATGTCAGCTTCATGCAACAGATGCATTCAAAGCTTCATTTATACCCCATGCTAACACAGTTTACACATGACAGCAGCTACATGCTAACACAGTTTACACATGACAGCAGCTACATGCTAACACAGTTTACACATGACAGCAGCTACATGCTAACACAGTTTACGCATGACAGCAGCTACATGCTAACACAGTATACACATGACAGCAGCTACATGCTAACACAGTATACGCATGACAGCAGCTACATGCTAACACAGTATACGCATGACAGCAGCTACATGCTAACACAGTATACGCATGACAGCAGCTACATGCTAACACAGTATACGCATGAAAGTATGTTCACTTTACGCTTTGGATCCTTCAGGTGAAGTTTCGTAAAAAAAACAAAATAAATGGTGCTCTACGTAGCGGTGAGATCACAAATGGATGGAGAGCTTTCCCGCTCATAAATGTATTCACAAACACCGCAAGAAGACTCCAAGCTGCTGTCTTTTTAATTGTTTAAAAAGAGAATCTGTATCTCTCAAACGTAGGAAGTTTTGTCAAGTACAAAGAGATTAAGTTTATCTTGGAAAGTGAAGTGAAAGGAAAACATTCACTTCAATCCTCCGAGCTTAGAAAGCTTCACTTCTTTCAAAGTCAGTTTGATAACTATATTAAAGATATTAAAGATCAGAAAATCTTTATTTGTATCTTCGCAGTGTTACAGGGGACAGTGCAACAACAAGAAGAAGTACTAAAGTATAATACATAAGTAAGACAGACTGAACATTTGATATATAATCATGCAGTTTTTGTTCGTCGCCATCTTGGTTCTTTACTAATATTTGACTAAATATCTATTAATCAACCATAAATGAAGCACTCACCACCCGTTTGTCCTCTTTCTACATGGAATACCGATAAACTAAACACTAAAGCGGCTTTATGTGGTCATTGAGTTTCTGACTCTGCTGCTCGTCACATATCTGCTTCCGATTCATAAAGTTTCACAGGGATCCTCTAAAAATAGATAAAAGGTTTCTGAACTCTTCTAAGAAAAAGGAAACATCTTCATTTTGGTTTTCCACACCTCACCTCACACATGTTGTGCGTTTCCAGGCTGGTGTTGCATCTAAACAACTTCCATCCTCCTTTGGTTTTGCATTCAAGAGGACCTCCTGTTTGTAATTCGGCCTTTTTGTTTCTCATCTGTGTCACCACAAGCTCATTTTAAACTGGACCCGCCTGTGGATTTGCATGGCGGGCAGAGAGTGGAGTCTAAGTTTACATCTGGTGTAGTCACAACAAGCTGAAGGGAGACACGGATAGGGTTTCTGTGGATGGCTGTAGATTGAGTTTATGACCGCATTTGCATTGGATTTACCTCAAAATGTAATTTGTCAGCAGCTGGGGCAGGACGAGGAGATTTATCTGAGCTCAGAGGATCCAAAATGGTTCAAATAAAGAACAAAGATTCAGCTTTCAGGATGATTTAAACTTCCTGCTACATGGGTCGTCGGAATCTCCTGGGTCAGGCTGTCTGTTTTGAATCTTTATGCAGACGATACTGCGTTTTATAATGTAGTTATAGTGTGGGGCAACGCATCAAACCTTTTTTGTTTTGTACTCCTATCATGGAAAAAGACATATGATGTGCAGCCAACACACATCAGTCTCAGACTCAGGCTCAGATGCACATTCACAATGCACGGTGACATTATCGTCTCATGAGAGTACACAGTCGTAGGAGACTCGTCCCAGTTCAAATATATTCACCCTCTTGTCAAAGTGACGCCTGGTGGAGCTCAGAGGGTTAACATAAACACGTTTAGGTAAACTCAGTATTTACAAGATCAAAGTTGTACATTTAAGAGAAAGAAACGTTCAAAAAATATTATCCGAGTTTAAAGTCACAAATGTGTGACTTTATAATTCGTAAAGAATATTCAAGATTCTTTCCCGTGATTCACATCTGCTCCAAAATGTAAAAAGTTCTCGCTCCATCAGGCTTCATGAGCGTTGGGTCTGTATTCCTTCCTTATTACCTCAATAATTCACGTTATTTATTTATTAGCAAAGTAAAACGATTGTTTCCACCCAGAGATAAAACGTGTTCGCTTGTCGTGCAGGTTCACACAGATGTAAATAAGGAGAGTAAAGTTAAGGCCAAACCTTTACTCCCATTAGTAACGATGAGTCAGCTGGTCTATTTACATTATATTGTTTCAGCTTTCTCACCACAACAATATATCACAGAACATTAAAGAGTAATTACGATTAAGGATTTCGGAGAATTCAGGATTTGAAAATCCTATTGAAGCTCAAAATGAGGTCAGAACACTAAAAGTCCTGAACAATGGGCAGAATGTGTTGAGAGTTTGTCTCCACTAACTTCCTGTTGTGTCCCAGTAGAACATAAAGAACCCAAACAAAGGATCTGGTAATAAGAAGAATCTACAGTTTAAAAGTGCAGAACATCCGGTGTCTTGGTGGTTAAAACCACAATGTCCTTTGTTTGAGTCCAGGCATGAACCTCTGCAGCATGTTATCCCCCCCCCCTCCCCCCATGTTTCCTGTTAATACCTCGTCTGCCACTATCAAATAAAAAACTATAAGTTCAGTCAAACAAACAGAATGATGATGACGGCGTAAGATGAGTGAGAGGATCACGTTGTTGTAATAAGAACCACATTACAGCACATCCATCGAGTACTTGGTTACAGAGGAGTCTCCTCCTGCTGGATGTTACAGAGGAGTCTCCTCCTGCTGGATGTTACAGAGGAGTCTCCTCCTGCTGGATGTTACAGAGGAGTCTCCTCCTGCTGGATGTTACAGAGGAGACTCCTCCTGCTGGATGTTACAGAGGAGTCTCCTCCTGCTGGATGTTACAGAGGAGACTCCTCCTGCTGGATGTTACAGAGGAGTCTCTCTGCTGGATGTTACAGAGGAGTCTCCTGCTGGATGTTACAGAGGAGTCTCCTCCTGCTGGATGTTACAGAGGAATCTCCTCCTGCTGGATGTTACAGAGGAGTCTCTTGCTGGATGTTACAGAGGAGTCTCCTCCTGCTGGATGTTACAGAGGAGTCTCCTGCTGCTGGATGTTACAGAGGAATCTCCTCCTGCTGGATGTTACAGAGGAATCTCCTCCTGCTGGATGTTACAGAGGAGTCTCTTGCTGGATGTTACAGAGGAGTCTCCTCCTGCTGGCTGTTACAGAGGAGTCTCCTCCTGCTGGATGTTACAGAGGAATCTCCTCCTGCTGGATGTTACAGAGGAATCTCCTCCTGCTGGATGTTACAGAGGAGTCTCTTGCTGGATGTTACAGAGGAGTCTCCTGCTGGCTGTTACAGAGGAGTCTCCTATTGGCTGTTACAGAGGAGTCTCCTACTGGATGTTACAGAGGAGTCTCCTCCTGCTGGATGTTACAGAGGAGTCTCCTACTGGATGTTACAGAGGAGTCTCCTCCTGCTGGATGTTACAGAGGAGACTCCTCCTGCTGGATGTTACAGAGGAGTCTCCTCCTGCTGGATGTTACAGAGGAGTCTCCTGCTGTATGTTACAGAGGAGTCTCCTGCTGGATGTTACAGAGGAGTCTCCTGCTGGATGTTACAGAGGAGTCTCCTGCTGGATGTTACAGAGGAGTCTCCTCCTGCTGGATGTTACTGAGGAGTCTCCTGCTGGCTGTTACAGAGGAGTCTCCTGCTGGATGTTACAGAGGAGTCTCCTGCTGGATGTTAGAGGAGTCTCCTCCTGCTGGATGTTACTGAGGAGTCTCCTGCTGGCTGTTACAGAGGAGTCTCCTCCTGCTGGATGTTACAGAGGAGTCTCCTGCTGGATGTTACAGAGGAGTCTCCTCCTGCTGGATGTTACAGAGGAGTCTCCTGCTGGATGTTACAGAGAAGTCTCCTGCAGGATGTTACAGAGGAGTCTCCTCCTGCTGGATGTTACAGAGGAGTCTCCTCCTGCTGGATGTTACAGAGGAGTCTCCTCCTGCTGGATGTTACAGAGGAGTCTCCTGCTGGATGTTACAGAGGAGTCTCCTCCTGCTGGATGTTACAGAGGAATCTCCTCCTGCTGGATGTTACAGAGGAGTCTCTTGCTGGATGTTACAGAGGAGTCTCCTGCTGGCTGTTACAGAGGAGTCTCCTCCTGCTGGATGTTACAGAGGAATCTCCTCCTGCTGGATGTTACAGAGGAATCTCCTCCTGCTGGATGTTACAGAGGAGTCTCTTGCTGGATGTTACAGAGGAGTCTCCTGCTGGCTGTTACAGAGGAGTCTCCTATTGGCTGTTACAGAGGAGTCTCCTACTGGATGTTACAGAGGAGTCTCCTCCTGCTGGATGTTACAGAGGAGTCTCCTACTGGATGTTACAGAGGAGTCTCCTCCTGCTGGATGTTACAGAGGAGACTCCTCCTGCTGGATGTTACAGAGGAGTCTCCTCCTGCTGGATGTTACAGAGGAGTCTCCTGCTGGATGTTACAGAGGAGTCTCTTGCTGGATGTTACAGAGGAGTCTCCTGCTGGATGTTACAGAGGAGTCTCCTCCTGCTGGATGTTACTGAGGAGTCTCCTGCTGGCTGTTACAGAGGAGTCTCCTGCTGGATGTTACAGAGGAGTCTCCTGCTGGATGTTAGAGGAGTCTCCTCCTGCTGGATGTTACTGAGGAGTCTCCTGCTGGCTGTTACAGAGGAGTCTCCTCCTGCTGGATGTTACAGAGGAGTCTCCTGCTGGATGTTACAGAGGAGTCTCCTCCTGCTGGATGTTACAGAGGAGTCTCCTGCTGGATGTTAGAGGAGTCTCCTCCTGCTGGATGTTACAGAGGAGTCTCCTGCTGGATGTTACAGAGGAGTCTCCTCCTGCTGGATGTTACAGAGGAGTCTCCTGCTGGATGTTACAGAGAAGTCTCCTGCAGGATGTTACAGAGGAGTCTCCTCCTGCTGGATGTTACAGAGGAGTCTCCTCCTGCTGGATGTTACTGAGGAGTCTCCTGCTGGATGTTACAGAGGAGCCTCCTCCTGCTGGAAGTTATAGAGGAGTCGCCTCCTGGATGTTACAGAGGAGTCTCCTCCTGCTGGATGTTACAGAGGAGTCTCCTGCTGGCTGTTACAGAGGAGTCTCCTCCTGCTGGATGTTACAGAGGAGTCTCCTCCTGCTGGATGTTACAGAGGAGTCTCCTGCTGGATGTTACAGAGAAGTCTCCTGCAGGATGTTACAGAGGAGTCTCCTCCTGCTGGATGTTACAGAGGAGTCTCCTCCTGCTGGATGTTACTGAGGAGTCTCCTGCTGGATGTTACAGAGGAGTCTCCTGCTGCTGGATGTTACAGAGGAGTCGCCTCCTGGATGTTACAGAGGAGTCTCCTCCTGCTGGATGTTACAGAGGAGTCGCCTCCTGGATGTTACAGAGGAGTCTCCTGCTGGATGTTACAGAGGAGACTCCTGCTGGATGTTACAGAGGAGTCTCCTCCTGGATGTTACAGAGGAGTCTCCTCCTGCTGGATGTTACAGAGGAGTCTCCTCCTGCTGGATGTTACAGAGGAGTCTCCTGCTGGATGTTACAGAGGAGACTCCTGCTGGATGTTACAGAGGAGTCTCCTGCTGGATGTTACAGAGGAGTCTCCTGCTGGATGTTACAGAGGAGTCTCCTGCTGCTGGATGTTACAGAGGAGTCGCCTCCTGGATGTTACAGAGGAGTCTCCTCCTGCTGGATGTTACAGAGGAGTCGCCTCCTGGATGTTACAGAGGAGTCTCCTGCTGGATGTTACAGAGGAGACTCCTGCTGGATGTTACAGAGGAGTCTCCTCCTGGATGTTACAGAGGAGTCTCCTCCTGCTGGATGTTACAGAGGAGTCTCCTGCTGGATGTTACAGAGGAGACTCCTGCTGGATGTTACAGAGGAGTCTCCTGCTGGATGTTACAGAGGAGTCTCCTGCTGGATGTTACAGAGGAGGACTCCTGCTGGATGTTACAGAGGAGTCTCCTGCTGGATGTTACAGAGGAGACTCCTGCTGGATGTTACAGAGGAGTCTCCTCCTGCTGGATGTTACAGAGGAGTCTCCTGCTGGATGTTACAGAGGAGTCTCCTCCTGCTGGATGTTACAGAGGAGTCTCCTCCTGCTGGATGTTACAGAGGAGTCTCCTGCTGGATGTTACAGAGGAGTCTCCTCCTGCTGGATGTTACAGAGGAGTCTCCTCCTGCTGGATGTTACAGAGGAGTCTCCTGCTGGATGTTACAGAGGAGTCTCCTCCTGCTGGATGTTACAGAGGAGTCTCCTCCTGCTGGATGTTACAGAGGAGTCTCCTGCTGGATGTTACAGAGGAGTCTCCTCCTGCTGGATGTTACAGAGGAGTCTCCTCCTGCTGGATGTTACAGAGGAGTCTCCTCCTGCTGGATGTTACAGAGGAGTCTCCTGCTGGATGTTACAGAGGAGTCTCCTGCTGGATGTTACAGAGGAGTCTCCTGCTGGATGTTACAGAGGAGTCTCCTGCTGGATGTTACAAAGGAGTCTCCTGCTGCTGGATGTTACAGAGGAGTCTCCTGCTGGATGTTACAGAGGAGTCTCCTGCTGGATGTTACTGAGGAGTCTCCTGCTGCTGGATGTTACAGAGGAGTCTCCTGCTGGATGTTACAAAGGAGTCTCCTGCTGCTGGATGTTACAGAGGAGTCTCCTGCTGGATGTTACAGAGGAGTCTCCTCCTGCTGGATGTTACAGAGGAGTCTCCTCCTGCTGGATGTTACAGAGGAGTCTCCTGCTGGATGTTACAGAGGAGTCTCCTGCTGGATGTTACAGAAGAGTCTCCTCCTGCTGGATGTTACAGAGGAGTCTCCTGCTGGATGTTACAGAGGAGTCTCCTCCTGCTGGATGTTACAGAGGAGTCTCCTGCTGGATGTTACAGAGGAGTCTCCTCCTGCTGGATGTTACAGAGGAGTCTCCTCCTGCTGGATGTTACAGAGGAGTCTCCTGCTGGATGTTACAGAGGAGTCTCCTCCTGCTGGATGTTACAGAGGAGTCTCCTCCTGCTGGATGTTACAGAGGAGTCTCCTCCTGCTGGATGTTACAGAGGAGTCTCCTCCTGCTGGATGTTACAGAGGAGTCTCCTCCTGCTGGATGTTACAGAGGAGTCTCCTGCTGGATGTTACAGAGGAGTCTCCTCCTGCTGGATGTTACAGAGGAGTCTCCTCCTGCTGGATGTTACAGAGGAGTCTCCTCCTGCTGGATGTTACAGAGGAGTCTCCTGCTGGATGTTACAGAGGAGTCTCCTGCTGGATGTTACAGAGGAGTCTCCTCCTGCTGGATGTTACAGAGAACACACATTGGTTTTACTTTCCAGTCAGAGGATCATGAGAGTTATTACACTTCATTCAATACTTGGTGAGAAACGTCAGTGAAAAGCACAAAGAACAACGTGTTGTTGGCGCTGGATGAAAAGTGAGAAGATGAAGTGGATTCATGGCGAGGGGAACATGAAGCTCTGAAACATGCTTCATGTCTCAGTCTGGACCAAAGATGTGGACGTACCACCAGCTCGGCTAAAAATACAACAAGATTGTGAAGTGAATTATAGTGTTTAAAACTCGATAACAGAAATAAATTCCTTCCTAACAAAAAGCTCTTTGACGTGTGCACAAGCACACACATGTGTGTACTTGTGTGAAGTGGAAACTCTGGCATGTGGAGGGTGTGTGTTTGGATGGGAGTGTGTTCCTGCAGCAGCAGCTGAGCTCCAGGTGTGCAGCTGTGACCTGGTGTCAGCAGGAGCTGCTCATCAGCAGCTCACTGAAGCTTTGTGAGAGCCAAGGGGACAAACGTGGGGAGAAGAGAGCTGAGCAACGACACAGATACATGATCCTCCCTCTCACACGCACCACTTCCTACACCTCCCAGAATGCAACACCACAGAGCCCACCAGTTGACCTCACAGTGCACGAACCTCAAGGAACCAAAGCAAAGGGCCAAAGTTTGAAATATTTTCAACCTGAAGCAAACGTTGTACCTGAGTCTTAACATTAGATGTGTGTTCTGTGTGAACCTTAAACATCGTGATCCAAAGCGTCACGTCCGCTTTAACGTGAGGCACCAAACCGCTTTCTGAGGGTTTCCATGAGGATCGTACCCGGTGCTTTGTTTCTAAGTGAGCTGAGGCGACACTGAACGATGGAGTTACACACTGTTTCGTGAGGTCACAGTGACCTTTGACCTTTGTCAGAACTTGAATCCGTTAACCTTCGAGTCCAAGTCGACGTTCCCGAGATATCATGTTCACGAGAACGCGACGACTCGAAAACATTAAATACAAACAATAAAGTCTGAAAACACATCATCGTATTTTACTTCAGATTGAGTTAATAAATGATTATATCTACAAACGCTTCATCTGAGATCAAAGCACTTTGAATTTAATATCTTTTAGCATTCATGCCTCAGTGAGCGCTTTGGTTGTTGTATGTATAAAATGTGTGTGTGTGTGTGTGTGTGTGTGTGTGTGTGTGTGTGTGCTGCCGAGGTGAAGGAGAGGCTGAGAGTCTTTGATGCAGATCCCCTCACAGACCAGCGTGATAAACTCATAAAGTCGGCTGATCCAGGATTCATGGAGGATGAAGCTGGTTTACAAGTGTTCAGAGTTCAAACTGATGTTTAAAGCCTCCACTGCACGTAAAGCACACGGGGAAATAAAATAACACGGAGATATAACATTCAGTCACAGTGGGGTCACAGAATGATCACACTGTACTGTTATCATCATTTGTTTCTGTCAACAAAATAAAATGCCAGCCAAACTCCATTCACTTGTCTTTAGATTTAGTGAAGTATGTCAATACGTTTTTACAGCTGTTCCATTTGTGCATCTCGTCAACGAACTAACGTACGAAATGTAAATCAGACTTAGTGTTAGCGCAGCTTTTTATTCCTTGGCGTAGTTTTGAAAAGTTGCAATAAAAGATGGTCTATTTATAGAAGATATGCACTCGGGTCTTCAGCTTTTTAAATCCTAAAAGAAACTACTGTATGTTGTCCAAACTGTCTTATTACAAAGTATTTCAACAACAAATTTGTAAACTTTGTAAATATAAGAGTAAGTTGTGAAGAAAAGCTTTAGGTAATCGGTATCGTTGGAAAGTACAAATTCTGAGCTTTCAGAGGAACCTAAACGCACCGCGTTTGGAATGAAGTCACCGACATGAAGCTTTTATAGTTATTTATATCACTTTATAAAACGGACATGTCAAATCAAGCAATCTGATTGGTTCTTAGCCGTGGTATAATGAGCGTATATCACGGGTAGAATTGTTGTTACTTTTCACAACAAGTCAGTATCCCTCTGCGTCTGAGAGAAAGCTACAACCGTTACAGCTGTTAAATTACGTCCGTTAAGAAACACACTTACAAAGCTTTACTATGTAAATAAGAACAGAGTTCCATTCCTTCGGTTGCTTTTATTATAAATAATATCAGCGTGAAATGACAATAATCAAACACGTACTATACAGGCTGAAACACAGACGTGGTTACAGTTCAATCTGGTCCCGAGTTCCGGTCGCGCCAATACAAGGGACCGTCCATTTAGTATAGTACAATGTTCTCTCCTCTGGAGGAGTGGATCATCAGTGCCTATCTCCAGAGAAGAAACCCTAAAAGACGACATGCAGAGCTACGTGAAGAGCAGGTAGACCAAATGGAAAAAAAACTAAACGAACAGAACACCTGTGCTAACAGCTAGCGCGCTTCAGACCGTGATATATGCTCATTATATCACAGGTAAGGGGGTTGTACCGCGCCTCTTAACTGTGATGTAATGACCATATACCACGGTCTGTCGTCAGCTATTGCTTAATTATATTTATATACTTTAAGTGTTTGATTTATTCATCTAAATGTATTAACTTGAGGTGACTTCAGACGAGATGATCGCAGTGTAACTTTATTTAATGCGTCTACAAATGTTTGTCTCCTCACAGCGAGAGACACATTTATGAATGGATGAGAATTACTTTTTAATATATCGCTCACACACACACACACACACGTGCGCACACACTGTAACTTTATGTGGAAAAGTGTTTTGCATTAAAGTTTCTAAAGCATTGAGGACGCATAAACACAGACACCGCTCTGATTGGCTCGTCTCATGAGCTCTATCCCTCCTGACCAATCACAGCTCTGAGTCCTCTCATGACTCAGCAAAATATATAGTTTAGTTCGTGATGGAGAAGATGAAGGAAACAAGGACAGAGGACACGAAACAAGGACAGAGGAGAGGAAACGAAACGAGGGCAGAGGAGAGGAAACGAGGACAGAGGAGAGAAAACAAAAACAAGGACAGAGGAGAGGAAACAAGGACAGAGGAGAAGAAACGAAACGAGGGCAGAGGAGAGGAAATGAGGACAGAGGAGAGGAAACAAAAACAAGGACAGAGGAGAGGAAACAAGGACATAGGAGAGGAAACGAAACATGGGCAGAGGAGAGGAAACAAGGACAGAGGAGACGAAACAAAACGAGGGCAGAGGAGAGGAAACAAGGACAGAGGAGAGGAAACGAAGACAGAGGAGAGGAAAAAAGGACAGAGGAGATGAAACGAAACGAGGGCAGAGGAGAGGAAACAAGGACAGAGGAGAGGAAACAAGGACAGAGGATAGGAAACAAGGACAGAGGACAGAGGAGAGGAAACAAGGACAGAGGAGAGGAAACGAAACGTGGGCAGAGGAGAGGAAACAAGGACAGAGGAGAGGAAACAAGGGCAGAGGACACGAAACAAGGACAAATGAGAGGAAACAAGGACAGAGGAGAGGAAGCGAAACGAGGACAGAGGAGAGGAAACAAAAACAAGGACAGAGGAGAGGGAACAAGGACAGATGAGAGGAAACAAGGGCAGAGGACACGAAACAAGGACAAATGAGAGGAAACAAGGACAGAGGAGAGGAAACGAGGACAGAGGAGAGGAAACAAAAACAAGGACAGAGGAGAGGAAACAAGGACAGAGGAGAGGAAACAAAAACAAGGACAGAGGAGAGGAAACAAGAACAGAGGAGAGGAAACGAAACATGGGCAGAGGAGAGGAAACAAGGACAGAGGAGACGAAACGAAACGAGGGCAGAGGAGAGGAAAAAAGGACAGAGGAGAGGAAACAAGGACAGAGGAGAGGAAACAAAAACAAGGACAGAGGAGAGGAAACAAGGACAGAGGAGAGGAAACAAAAACAAGGACAGAGGAGAGGAAACAAAACGAGGGCAGAGGAGAGGAGAGATATTTTCTTTGATCTCTTAAAACACTTATATTATATATATATTATATTTCAGCTCGTCAGGTGCTTCCTTTATCATAAAACCGGCTCCTGGAATTAAAAACACCACGAGAAATACCAGTCCACATACTTCCTCTGTGTCTTTGTGTGTCCGTGATTGTTATCCGAGTGTTTATCTCTCGAGTGTCACTGTTTAATTAGACGCCCCCCCTACTCCATGGGAAAGTATGCAGACACATTTTGATTTGATTATAGCTCACAAACAAAACTATTTCTGCTGCAACAAACAAACGAAACCAGGAAGCTGCGGCGCGAGGCACGGGCCAAGGGTTCACTCCCTCTGCAGGTTTGTTAAGAGTCTCTTCAGGTTAATGGAGCATTAAGATTCCCTCTATCTGGAGGTGCTGCCCTCTACAGGCAGGAAGAGGCACTGCAGCAAATATTTACTTCTTTCACGTTTGTTTATTGCAGATTTAAGCGCTGTAGCTGGAATTCATTTGAACTACCGCAGCGCTCGTTCAGGACGTGCTCGTGGTGAGTCTCTGCACGCGTTTACGGCAGCAACGTCTTTGCATCATGAGCTGCCAAGAACATTTTATGGCTCAATAAAGTCAAAGCCCCGTTAAATGTGTCACCTCAGGTTTGATGAACGCTTCGGAAGAAAGTCGGAGTTCAGACACACAGAGAGACGTCTTCATTCAAAGGGCAGTGCAGCTTTTTGGCCGCTCCGGGCACCTGTACCGCACACACACACACACACACACACACATCCTCACTTCTATCACCGGTAACGTAAAAGAAGAGACTGGCGCACTATCTTGTGAAATAAACCATACAGAGACACCCCTTGTGGACTTTAGCGTCACTTTTACGGCTTAGCGCAGCCGCTAACCGAAGTCCAGCCGTGCAGAACTCCGTTTTCTACGGAACCACTGATCCAAATAACTTCACACGCAGCACTGCACTCCCTCGGGTCCTTAGCAACATACACGCCATGTTCTTTGTCGGTTCGTCATTCTCGTTACACCCATATTGCCTTGTGCTTCCCTCATGTATCATCTCTCTATATATATACATATCATATATATAATATATATTATATATATATATATATTATATATATATTATATATATATATATATTATATATATATTATATATATATATATATTATATATATCCATCCATCGTCTACCGCTTATCCGAGGTCGGGTCGCGGGGGCAGCATCTCCAGTAAGGAACCCCAATCTTCCCTTCGCCGGGCCACATCCTCCAGCTCCGACTGGGGGATCTTGAGGCGTTCCAGGACCAGTGAGGAGATATAATCTCTCCACCGAGTCCTGGGTCTTCCCCGAGGTCTCCTCCCAGCTGGACATACCTGGATCACCTCCCTAGGGAGGTGCCCAGGTGGCTCCTTACTAAATGCCCGAACCACCTCAACTGGCTCCTTTCAACGTAAAGGAGCAGCGGCTCTACTCCGAGTCTCTCACGGATGGCTGAGCTTCTCACCCTATCTCTAAGGGAGATGCCAGCCACCAGTCTGAGAAAACCCATTTCGGCCGCTTGTACCCGTGATCTCGTTCTTTCGGTCATGACCCTTCATGACCATAGGTTAGGGTAGGAACGAAGATCGAGTGGTAGATCGAGAGCTTTGCCTTCTGGCTCAGCTCTCTTTTCGTCACAACGGTGCGGTAAAGCGACTGCAGTACCGCCCCCGCTGCTCCGATTCTCCAGCCAATCTCTCGCTCCATCGTCCCCTCACTCGCGAACAAGACCCCGAGGTACTTGAACTCCTTCACTTGGGGTAAGGATTCATTCCCTACCCGGAGTAGGCAATCCACCGGTTTCCTGCTGAGAGCCATGGCCTCAGATTTTGAGGTGCTGATCCTCATCCTAACCGCTTCACACTCGGCTGCGAACCGATCCAGTGACTGTTGAAGGCCACAGACCGATGATGCCATAAGGACCACATCATCTGCAAAGAGCAGCGATGAGATCCTCAGGTCACCAAACTGCAACCCCTCTCCTCCACGGCTACGCCTCAATATCCTGTCCATGAAAATCACGAACAGGATTGGTGATAAAGTGCAGCCGTGGCGGAGGCCAACATTCACTGGGAACGAGTCCGACTTACTGCCGAGTATCCGGACACAACTCTCGCTTTGGGCGTACAGGAATTGGATGGCCCTCAGAAGTGACCCCCTCACCCCATACTCCCGCAGCACCTCCCACAGTATCACCCAGGATCCTTGCGAGAGTGAAGAGTTGGTCCGTTGTTCCACGACCAGGACAGAATCCGCATTGTTCCTCTTCAATCAGAGGTTCGACTACCGGCCGAACCCTCCTTTCCAGTACCTTGGAGTAGACTTTACCAGGGAGGCTGAGAAGTGTGATACCCCTGTAGTTGGCACACACTCTCTGGTCCCCCTTTTTAAATAGGGGAGCCACCACCCCGGTCTGCCACCCCCTAGACACTGTACCAGACTTCCACGCAATGTTGACGAGGCGTGTCAACCAAGACAGGCCCTCAACACCCAAAGCCTTCAGCATTTCTGGACGGATCTCATCAACCCCTGCGGCTTTGCCACTCTGGAGTTATTTGTCTACCTCAGTGACTTCCATCAGGGAAATTGGCGATGATCCCCCATCAGCTACCAGCTCTGCCTCTACCTTCCACCGCCTGATAATCTTCTCAGTCAAAGTCAGCAGGGACCCACCCTTGCTGTACACAGCTTGGATGGTTCCTCGCTTCCCCCTCCTGAGGTGCCGGATGGTTTTCCAGAAGCATCTTGGTGCCGACCTACAGTCCTTCTCCATAGCTTCTCGAACTTCTCCCCAGGACAGTGGCTTCCTCCCGACGTTCCCAGTTCACCCGCACTACCCGTTTGGGTTTACCAGGTCTGTCCAGTCTTCCCCCACCCCTTGATCCAACTCACCACCAGATGGTGATCAGTTGACAGCTCCGCCCCTCTCTTCACCCGAGTGTCCAAAACATGCGGCATAAAATCAGATGATACGATTACAAAATCGATCATTGACCTTTGGCCTAGCGTGCTCTGGTACCACGTACACTTATGAGCATCCTTATGTTCGAACATGGTGTTTGTTATGGCCATTCCATGACAAGCACAGAAGTCCAACAACAAACGACCGTTCGGGTTTAGATCAGGGAGACCCTTCCTCCCAATCACGCCTCTCCAGGTGTCTCCATTGTTTCCCACGTGTGCGTTGAAGTCTCCCAGGAAGACTACGGAGTCCCCTACTGGAGCCCCCTGCAGGGCTCCATTCAGGGTCTCCAAGAAGGCCGAATACTCCGAACTGCGGTTTGGGGCATAGGCACAAACAACAGTCAGAGTTTTCCCCCCCATAACCCGAAGGCATAGGGAGACGACCCTCTCACCCACCGGGGTAAACTTCAACGTAGCGGCGCTCAGCCGGGGACTTGTGAGTATCCCCACCCCCGCCCGACGCCTCACACCTTGGGCAACTCCGAAGAATAGAATCCAACCCCTATCCAGGAGTACGGTTCCATAGCCAAAACTGTACATAGATGTAAGCCCCACCAGATCCAACTGGTAGCGCTCCACTTCCCCCACAGAGAGGTGACGTTCCACGTCTCCAGAGCCAGCCTCTGCTGCCCGGGTCTGGTCCGTCGAGGTCCCTGACCATCACTGCCATCACCGTGTTTTTTCCCATGAGTGGTGGGCCCATTGACGGTATATATATATATATATATAATATATATATATATATAATATATATATATATAGATATAATAGATATGATATATATATGATATATACATGGATAGATAATATATATATATACATACATGTATATATAATATATATATATATACATGTATATATAATATATATAATATAATATATACATGTATATATAATATATATATAATATATACATGTATATATAATATATATATATATACTATATAGATATAATATATATATATATATATATATATATATATATATACACATGTATATATAATATATATATATATATATACACATGTATATATATATATATATATATTATATATACATGTATATATAATATATATATATACATACATGTATATATAATATATATATATATACATGTATATATAATATATATATATATAATATATACATGTATATATAATATATATATAATATATACGTGTATATATACAGGACTGTCTCAGAAAATTTGAATATTGTGATAAAGTTCTTTATTTTCTGTAATGCAATTAAAAAAACAAAAATGTCATGCATTCTGGATTCATTACAAATCAACTGAAATATTGCAAGCCTTTTATTATTTTAATATTGCTGATTATGGCTTACAGCTTAAGAAAACTCAAAAATCCTATCTTAAAAAATTAGAATAGTTCCTCAGACCAAGTAAAAAAAAAGATTTATAACAGCAAAACAAAATCAAAAATGTCCATTAATGCACTCAGTACTTGGTTGGGAATCCTTTTGCACGGATTACTGCATCAATGCGGCGTGGCATGGAGGCAATCAGCCTGTGGCATTGCTGAGGTGTTATGGATGCCCAGGATGCTTCAATAGCAGCCTTTAGCTCATTAGCATTGTTGGGTCTGGTGTCTTTCAGCTTCTTCTTCACAATACCCCACATATTCTCTATGGGGTTCAGGTCAGGGGAATTGGCAGGCCAATCGAGGACAGTAATGCCATGGTCAGTACACCAGTTACTGGTGGTTTTGGCACTGTGGGCAGGTGCCAGATCATGCTGGAAAATGAATTCCTCATCTCCATAGAGCTTTTCAGCAGACGGAAGCATGTAGTGCTCTAAAATCTCTTGGTACACAGCTCCATTTACTCTGGGCTTGATGAAACACAGTGGACCAACACCAGCAGCTGACATGGCTCCCCAAACCATCGCTGACTGTGGGAACTTCACACTGGATTTCAAGCAACTTGGATTTTGCTCCTCTCCAGCCTTTCTCCAGACTCTGACGCCTTGACTTCCAAATGAAATACAAAACTTACTTTCGTCTGAAAAGAGGACTTTGGACCACTCTGCAACTGTCCAGTGCTTCTTTTCCATAGCCCAAGTCAGACGCTTCTTCCGTTGTCTTGAGTTCAGAAGTGGCTTGACCATGGGAATACGGCTATTGTAGCCCATTTCCCGGACACGTCTGTGAACAGTGGCTTTTGATACCTGGACTCCAGCTTCAGTCCACTGTCTTTGAAGCTCCCCCAAATTCTGGAAGCGACTCTTCTTCACAATGCTGTTAAGGCTGCGGTCATCTCTCTTGGTTGTGCAGCGTTTCCTGCCACATTTCCCCCTTCCAACAGACTTTTTGTGGATGCGCTTTGAAACTGCACTCTGTGCACAGCTTGCTCTTTGAGAAATTTCTTTTTGTGTCTTACCCTCCTGATGGAGGGTGTCAATGATGGTCCTCTGGACAGCAGTCAGATCAGCAGTCTTCCCCATACTTGTGATTTAGTTTACTGAACCAAGCTGAGTGTTTTTCAAGGCTCAGGAAACCCTTGCAGGTGTTTCGAGTTAATTAGACGATTCAAGTGATTCGTTGAACACCCTACTAGTATACTTTTTCATGATATTCTAATTTTTTGAGATAGGATTTTTGAGTTTTCTTAAGCTGTAAGCCATAATCAGCAATATTAAAATAATAAAAGGCTTGCAATATTTCAGTTGATTTGTAATGAATCCAGAATGCATGACATTTTTGTTTTTTTAATTGCATTACAGAAAATAAAGAACTTTATCACAATATTCTAATTTTCTGAGACAGTCCTGTACATACATATATATATATATATCTATATTATAGATATAGATTATTATATTATAGATATAGATATATAGATATAAAGATGGTAAATCTGTTGGTATATCTCTTCCTGAGAGAGGCTTAATCTTGTTAAGAGAAGTTGAATAAATAAGCTGTAGCTCCGTCTCCCGGAGCTCCTGTAATCACAGCGTGACCTCCGACCTACGACCGGCGAACACGCCCTGAACTCTGGAGGATGTCACGATGATTAATGATCCTGCAGAACGTCAAGACAGGAAGAGGATAAACTACTAATGAGAGAAGAGCGATCAGAAAACACAAACAAAGCTGATGGATTTAGGGACTCAGTTTCACTGTAACTGTAGGAAAATATGAGGAAACTCAGAAGCCAGGAAGTAAATCAGGGATCTTTCATTCCTGGAAAGCAGCGAGAAGGAACTTCAGGTGTTTCCAGGACCGATCGCAGCCACGGGTAAATCACACCATTAAAAAGTCAAAGACACAACCTACAGACTTTTATAAGATCTTATTTAGTCATCCTCTCAAAGCTTTTACTTTGAAACCCTCAGCACGCGACTACATGTGACAAAACATGTGTTTAGAGTAATAATCGAGTAACACGATGGGTAAAAGTATTGCAATATTTATGTATGTGCAGTATTACAACATTTCCTGCTGCTGCAGCTTCACAATAAGAGCATCTAACTGGCTTTACATTTACTTTACACAACGTGGATGATGTGTAACTGTTACCCATGAATCTTTGAGCTAGCTAACCTGAGTCACTGTACTGCACCTTCACATAACAGCAAGCTCACATACATGTGACTTTAGACGTTTAAAATGCAATTCTATACGTAGCATTGTCAGGACACACAGGGTGGTCCCCTGGACGTGTTGATAGTCAGTTTACTGTGTCACAAACACATCTTCCATCGTCCCTGGTTACGCCGGTTGTCCCAAGCCCTGACAGTACCTGAGGTACTGAAGAGAAACGAGCACCGTCACGTTTTCAGAGTTTTGGCATCGACTTGGTACCGAAGTCCTCGTGACGTCCGAGTACAAACTAACTCTGACGAGTTGTACGACTGTAAAAAGCTTCAAAGAAGCACAAAAGGTGAGCGTGTGCAGCCTTCCTCTGTAGAGACAAACTGGAGGCTTGAACACTTCACTGAGTCGATGTTCTACAAGAAGTGAAGTGTCTTCAGAAATAAACATGCAGCCACTCCATCAATGGATCAATTACTGTGAAGAGGGAACGGGTTGTACGGCGCCGCAGCCCGAAGAGAGAGAGCGGGCTGAGAGCGCTCAGCTCCTGTTACACACCTCGGGGAAACGTCAGGATGTGCTGACGGATGAACAGCCTCTTCATTATAAAAGACAGACAGAGGTTCATGTGACCTCTGAGATCCATCACGGGGATCCTGATGAATGCTGCAGCAGCCTCCTCCGCTAACACCACCTCCCAGACTCCACGTCTCAGGAATGTTTTCAGGAACTAATTACAGATACATTTGTGCTGTTTGAGGGATCAAAGATTACAGGAAGTGACGCCAGCCGGCCTGCAAACAACTGATTCTATGTGCTGCTGTGATTCCAGTTGTTCTTAATGTCGGGAAGATCTCAAAGGTGAAAGCTCAGAACATAGTTTAGCAACAGGTCCAGCACGACACACACGTGTGTATTATCCCGCTCAACTATAATATTCATTGTATTCACAGATGTCTTTCTGACGCTCAGGAAGTCTGTTTGTTCACTTCAGTCTCATTTATGGAAACAAACATTCCTCATTTTAATTTCTCATTGTGCTAAAATTACTGGACATTTAAAGCCGAGTCAGCGGTTCAAATCGTTCTGAACATCATGAAAGAGGGTCTTCATGGACAGTTAGGAAGAAGAATAAATCTGTCATTGTTTTCAGCAGATGATAAGAGCTATTAGTCGCAGGAGACGGCAGCGGCTTGGAACAGCTCCTCCTTTAATTGAGTTTCAAGAGTCTTCACGGACAGAAAAAGACAAACGTGCTCAGGCCATCATTCTTTCAGCAGACACACAGGCAGTAATCACCGGTGGAAACAAAACGCTGGAATTATAGGGATACAAGAGCTCTCATAGAAACACCAAGAGACAAGCCAGGAGGGATTCAAGACCGGCAAACGCCCGTCAGTCATTTCTGCAACAATCCCTCTGTGGAGCTCCAGGACGGAGCGCTGGTCACGACGCGGTGGTCACGACGCAGAGCTCCAGGACGGAGCGGTGGTCACGACGCAGAGCTCCAGGACGGAGCGCTGGTCACGACGCAGAGCGCTGGTCACGACGCAGAGCTCCAGGACGGAGTTCTCCAGGACGGAGCGCTGGTCACGACGCAGAGCTCCAGGACGGAGCGCTGGTCACGACGCAGAGCTCCAGGACGGAGCGCTGGTCACGACGCAGAGCTCCAGGATGGAGCGCTGGTCACGACGCAGAGCTCAGGGAGGAGAAGCAGAGAATATAATACAAGATGCATATCCTGCAAAACACTTTCATACCTTTCTCACTGCTTCTCTCAAATATACTTATTTGCTGCATGGATTAAGTTAACTGACGTTTGCCCCAATGCAGGAAGTGTGACATCGATATCATTCAGTGTCACACATGAGGACTGTAAAGACTCAGCTGTGCAGAGTCGCTTTCAAAGAGACGTCGATCTCAGCAGATCTCAAAACTTCTTCCTTCCTTTTTTGGCCTTTTCATAACAAAATGCTTGGTGACCAAAACCAACATGGACGCCAACTGTCACGTGTTCTTGTTCCATAACACGTGACAGTTGGCGTCCGTGTTTGCTGAACTTCTACCGATGTTAATCCTTCTTAACTCGTCAGGATTGGGAGTTATAGGAAAACTGTGTGAATGTTCTGCAGATACAGATGCATCTACAAACATACCGACTGTTTCAGACGGCAGCAAAGACTTCAGACACATTAAATATAAATGGTTCTCTATGGACCCGTGTGATTGATGAACATACAGGGATATACGTTTAACACAATGCTTCATTCAGAGAGATTACTTTGTGAATGTCGAGTATGTACAGCATAGATGTTTGGCATCTAGGCGTTTTAGTTTGTAATGTTACTCGTCTGTACGAGTCTCAGTTTCAACAAACAATATGACCTTAGCAACAATAAATTAAAACAATTGCCAAAGTAAACTTTGCTGAACCAGTATATAGTCGACGCATAAATAATGTTGAGCGTTCGTCCTTACAGGGACACATTGCACTTTCTAAGAAGCAGTCATTTAGTTTTGGGTCGTCATCTGTGATTTCTATCTGCCAGTGATGGATCTTCCACCAGACTGATAACATCCCTCAGAAGTCAGCTGTGTTTGTACAGCGGCGAGTTATGACCGATCCAAAGCTCACTTCTCATTCTTAGACGCTTCTCGTTGGGTCCATTACAAAAAATGCTGTCTGTCGTCCAAACTACACCCGCAGCAGAGTTATAAGAAGCTCTCCCTGCTGACTCAGCACTCCCTCTGATAACACAGCGATTCATCGTGTGACAGACGAGGAAGATTGATCTGGTAGAGAAATGTGATGGAGCAGAGGAAGAGGCTGGGTGGGCGTCGTCCAAACCACCTGAAAACTCTGTCACCTCTGAACACTCCGTCAATCCAAGTCGAGCAGAAGAGCGCACCAATAAAAGTTTGTCTCAGAGTATTAAAGCTGTTTATCCGTCCGTCCACATCTAAACATCCGCTTTGTCTAACTGACACGACCACTCAAAGTAAAAAAACCTGTAATGAGTATTTAGTCAGTAAAGGTGCCATAATATCACCGAGAGGTCAAAGCTCTCTTTCTTGTGAATGTTAATTTTCTTTTAATGGTGGAAACTTCACATCCTCCCACCACCTCCACAGAGCTGCATTTAGCTGTCATCGTATATGGTTATCAGCCGGGGATCGGTCTACGTGACCTGGAGGATGCTTCACTTCTGTCAACGCCACTTTAAATCCAGCACATCCTGAGACTAACCCCCGACATTACTCCCTCTCTGTGGAGAAAGCATCCAGACTGTCAACGCATCCAGAAGGTTTCCTCCTTCAACAAGTCGGACCCAACGCCTCCGTGTCTTCGTGTGCGTAGACGTTGTTCTGGGTTCTTCTGATGGTGGCTCCACTGACTGACACAGAAAACCCTGACCTTCACTGGGGAGGGTTTAAAATGTAACATGACAAGACTTCTCAACACGTGTATATGGACACTTATCTAAAGTGACCTGACACCATGTGGTGAGACATCGATGTTTGTTAACAGTTATTTAAGGTGGCGTTCACACTGCAAGCCTTAGTTCAGGTCCTGAACAAAAGAACAACAACAAAGACGTCACACACAGAGATAAACATGGAAGCCACTGAAGTCAGCGTTTAGGGTTTTATTTATAAGTTTAACTGGAAGCTCGGGATGTCACGACACCAGAATCCACACTGCTCGATACCACAAAAAAAAAAAAGATCAAAAAAGAGTTTTGTCATCGACTTGGTAACACAGTATCGGTTCTCATGAAATTACTACCAGAAGCCGGCGACTTTGTGAGCAGATGATAAGGAGGATGAAGAGAAAGCAATGGTTGCTACTTGGTCAGAGCCAGGAGTGGTAGTGGATTTGTGTACAAATGTCGATCAAAATTGATGCAAAAGTCTCATGAATTCTGATTTGACTGTTCAGACTGAGTGCGCATTGCAAAATAATCAGACCTGTATCAGATATTCATCGGATATGAAAGCAAGACGGCAAATTCTGTCTAAATCTGCCTTGTTATCCACTTGTCACTACTTGTCGTGTAGTGGCGGCTACATTTGTGCAGTTTTCTACGCAAAGTGACCGGATGTCCGGAGGTCTATATTTAGATAGGGCTGCAACTTATTTTCATTTAAATGTCTTGTCCGTCCAAAACCCAAAGATATTCACTTTAATATACAACTGAGAAAAACAGCAAATCTCCATATTTGAGGCTGAAGACAGCAGAAATAACTTTATCAAACTAGTTGCAGCTGTATATAGGGTAGGGTGGTGATATTCCATCCTGACCTTGTCAACAGTTGGCCAATTCCAACAACAACTCAATGACTTGTTATTGAGTATTTCACGGCTTTATAATACCATCATGCACAAAAGCATAGTAGGACTCACAGGTTTTCCACCTCTCCATCCACTCAGTACAGATTTATAGATTATTCCCCAGAACGTCTCTGAATGTGGCTTTGTGGGGAAACAGAGATCATGTCATATCAGACGACTCCAGACCACAAGAACTTTTCCAAGAACTCTCACAAGAGACAGAAAAACATATGTGCTGCATTTAATCTTTCTATTAATGTATGTACGGAGAAGAGCTCTGGGGACACTGAAGGTTTGATGCCGGTGACCTCGTAGGACTCGTCTTCACTCCTGACCTTCAATAAAGCCCGTATGTAAGGAGTGTTTCCCAAAAACAGACAATGTGAGGTCCTCATGACCGGTGAGTGGGAGTTTGCTGAAGACGAAGCAGCATCTTTATGGTGTGTCTGTTTTATTTGACAGTTTCCAGACACTAATAAAGGTCATTTGTAGAGCTGCCGTCCAAATGAAGATACAAAGTGCTCTAAATATGACAGAAAGACCATATTTCAACCAAAGAATGGTGAAAATGTAAGTCGTAAAAACTGAACTTCTTAATCTACGCCCCAAAACCAAAAATGAGTTACGTGTTTAATTGCCGAGAAAGAGACGGTAACACTTAGAGCTCCCTGAGCAACACTTCGACACTAGCACAGTGTGCAGTGTTCGGGTCGGGGGGGTCATTCCTTGAGTCCCTCTTTAGCTCATCTGGTGCAACAACACAACAGGTTGAGTTCAAGCCACCGACAAACATACAAACACTGCCGTGGTAGAAGCTTTAGTTCCTTAGAGCAAGGCTCTAATGCAGCCAGGGTTACAGGTTCAATTCTCTCCAACACTAGCAGAATGTGGAGCAAGGCACCACCACTGCCAAGGTTTGAGTTCAATGATGTTACTATGTTTTAACCCTGACAACTATTAAAAATAAATATTTAATATACAAAAATAACCTAAATAAATAAAATCACCTTTGTAACGTTAAGTCGTCAACATACTTAACATAAATATATGAGTATATATAGTAAATATATATATATTCAGTATATAAAAACAATATATAAAAATAAAGACCAAAATAAATTCTATCCAATATCTGGCAGTGTACTGATTTATCTGATCTTACATGTTAGGTATCCACCTCTGTTCAGATTTCAGCTGGGATAAATCAAGCGCACCTCCAGTAGTCACAATATTAAAGCCATATTTAGCTGGATGTTGCTGCAGGGCCTGGCCACCGCCCAGACGACATGACAGAAACATGGCCGGAGGTCATAAAAACACGCTTTGGTTACTGCTGACTCCTGAGAGAGACAGGAAGTGAGCAACGAGAGGGCAGATTGACAGGAAGTAGTGAAAATGACTGAGAACTTCAAGATGTGAAAATGTGAGAGGCAAGAAGACACAAGAGAAAGTGATAACTTGGATTTAAATACTGGAAGAAGAGACGTGTTTTAGTCTGAAGCACTTTCTGCATCGACGGAAGGCCTCACTTCTTCTTCTTCTTCTCTTTTAAGGGCTCAAACTGCTCATCTCAACACCACCTGTTCACGAGCAGGTGCACGTTCCACCTTTTGAAGTCATTTACAAAATCTTTTACTAAAATAATATTACAGACTTGGACAGCGTGTGATCAGAACAGAGCTGTGACCGTAGACTGTATGTAAGTGGACGTGGTCACGTGACGTCACTCACTGACGTGTGGACTACAGTTGTTGTACAGTTTGGTGTTTGGCCGTCGCCATCTTGGTTTTTGGCCACCAAAGATTCAAACAGCTATCTCTAGCATCAACACGCTTTCCAACAATATGTATTTTAAATGTGGCAAAACTAAACACAGCATGGTAGAAGAACAACAAAAGAGCAACTACGACTCCCAGGGTGCATTTCAGCAGGATTCATCCAATCACAAAGCTTCAAATTCTGTCATCAAACCTGCTCAGCAGTTTAAACCAGTTTGCTTTTAGATTCAACATTGAATCAACTCAATAAACAAGACACTTTGAATTGTATAGAAACAACAGCGGAGGCTCATGGGTAATGTAGTGTTGAGAGCGGTCCACTAAACTGACAGTAAAGAAAGAACTGAGGTTCTGCGTGAAGGAAATCATTGACTTTAAAAGATCACAATGTAAATTATTGGGAATTGATTCCGTTTTATATTTTGATTATATCTGATTATATATGCACCAACATGTGAGAGTTTTAAACCTGAGCCTGCCGCCAACATGAAACTTTACAGGGAAGATTCTCAAACTTATAAACCGGAGAAAAAGACACTGACAGCGAGACGGGAGGGAAACAAAGAGCCGGGAGACGGACAGAGTTTGGCTTTTCTCCAAATCACTTCCAGATTTGGGTTTTTGGACCGGTGCCGACCTGCTGTAGAAGAAACCTGCAGCCAGACGGAGCGGCATTAAAGGGACATTTCCTTCTTTTAAAGGTAGAATAACATTCCTGCATTAAAGTGTCTAATCAACGGTGCGTTTCCGAACAGAGTGCAGGAGAAACTTTATTGTTTAACCTTTTAATCAGAGGAGAGAATAACTCCCATGATACACTGCTGCTGCACCACCACACCAAACTCCCATGATGCACCTCTGCTGCTGTGTTTCTGTTCTTTATTCAGAGCCCCCGAGGGGCAGGAAGGTACATGATGTGTGTTTGAAGTGCCACTGATTTTAAAAATGCTAGCATTGCGTTTATTAAATGATATTGTTTTACACTTCATGTGTGCAAATGTTTGATTTAAGTTATGAGTTCATAGATGATTTCTTGATTGTGCTTCTTGTAGTTTCTGAGAAATGTTCTTACCTGTTTCTACTGTTTCTTCCCAAAATATAATGACATGAACATAGAGAAAGAACAGACTAAATATCCTTTGATGAGAAAGGTTTTCACAGGTTTTGAAATGTTTACACCAAAAGCACATTTAACATTTCAGATGCACAAAATATTAAATAAAAAAAGTGTAAAAGCCCCAATAATGAAGAGAGCTGAACCTGCTGCCAACATGCAAACTTCAGAAGATAAAATAAATCTTTTCGGTGAAACACGAGATGTGTTTACGGCCTAATGAATGCATGCCGAGCAAAACACAGAGGGGGCTATTATTTCCAAGCATGCTCAGTGTAAACAGAAGAGAAAGATGTGGAAACTCAATCTGTTGAGTTTTTTTCTGTTAATTGCAGCCATCATGTGGGAAACATTTACTGCTGGAGAGATGCAAGCAATTATGTGAGAGCAGAATAAAGAAAGTGAAGAGCTGCTGTCAGCGCTCGTGTGTCGGGGCAGCTGAGCAAGGCAGCTGAGCGAGGAGGCAGCTGAGCGAGGAGGCAGATGAGCGAGGAGGCAGATGAGCGAGGCGGCAGATGGGCGAGGAGGCAGATGGGCGAGGAGGCGGCTAAGCGAGGCGGCAGATGGGCGAGGAGGCAGCTGAGCGAGGAGGCGACAGATGAGCGAGGAGGCAGCCGAGCGAGGCGGCAGATGAGTGAGGAGGCAGCTGAGCGAGGAGGAGGCAGATGAGCGAGGAGGCGGCAGATGAGCGAGGAGGCGGCAGATGAGCGAGGAGGCGGCAGATGAGCGAGGAGGCAGCCGAGCGAGGAGGCAGATGAGCGAGGCGGCAGATGAGCGAGGAGGCAGCTGAGCGAGACGGCAGATGAGCGAGGCGGCAGATGAGCGAGACGGCAGATGAGCGAGGAGGCAGCTGAGCGAGGAGGCAGATGAGCGAGGAGGCAGCAGATGAGCGAGGCGGCAGATGAGCGAGGAGGCAGCTGAGCGAGGAGGCAGCTGAGCGAGACGGCAGATGAGCGAGGCAGCAGATGAGCGAGGCGGCAGATGAGCGAGGAGGCAGCTGAGCGAGGAGGCAGATGAGCGAGGAGGCGGCAGATGAGCGAGGAGGCAGCTGAGCGAGGCGGCAGATGAGCGAGGCGGCAGATGAGCGAGACGGCAGATGAGCGAGGCGGCAGATGAGCGAGGAGGCAGATGAGCGAGACGGCAGATGAGCGAGGAGGCAGATGAGAGAGGCGGCAGCTGAGCGAGGAGGCAGATGAGCGAGGCGGCAGCTGAGCGAGGCGGCAGCTGAGCGATGCGACAGATGAGCGAGGCGGCAGATGAGCGAGGCGGCAGATGAGCGAGGGCAGATGAGCGAGGAGGCAGATGAGCGAGGCGGCAGATGAGCGAGGCAGAGCAACGTTTCATACTATAAACTCACAGCTGTGGGTTCTGTTCCCCGTGTGGATGTTTGCAGGTTTTATTGTTTTCATTTGTTTCACTCAGTGACATGTACTTTATATAAATATATATTACACGCTTTATTTTCGCATATTTATATGTCTTGATCCAATAGTTGCATCACTATCAAGAAGTCGTTATTATTATTGTTCTGTCTAATGTTTACATTCTGGAGGTGGAGCTTTGTTCTGTTTGTGTATTTAAATGCCATATTTAAGTATGGACCCGTGGGACGGGAGTTCAGTCTGTTGGAGCCAGATGTGTGGAGCCCTACAGATGTGTGTGCGTGTGCGTGTGCGTGTGTGTGTGTAAACTTAGTTGAAAACAAGTTGGTGCAGCAGGATGATGGAGGCAGATGGGCTGGTCTGACACACACACACACACACTGAGTCATAGCTTTTATATGATGCCAGGTGGTGATGGGAGCTGTTGTCCTCAAAACACACATTAAAGTAAAACTCCAGAACATTGAGCAGACAGAGGGTCACGTGCGTGTCGTCTACGTGGTGCATGCGCTAATATTAGCTGCACGCTGAGTCATTATGCGTCATAAAGTGTAAAGAAATGTGATTATTCAAACACCTCTGGAGATCCTCGGCTGCGGAGTTACGTCACGTTCTGGCACATTAAAGAGTTCCTACATATGCGACCTGTGCCGACAGCGCTAAATTCAACTTATTGCATTCGTGATTAGCAACACGACAGTTATTATTATCTTCTACATCTTCTGCACGTTGTGAGCAGCGCGGCGAAGAACGTGCAGAAGATTTAGAATACGATCGGGAATGTTGTGCTACGACTTTTCTAAGAGATTCGTCAAATGTTTTCACAAAAATCGCATATTTATGAGATATAAATAAAAGGCTTGTTTTTCAAAACAAAAGTACCACAGAGTAAATTAATTCAATCAGTAAATAGGTGTGGTCTATGTGTGTCAACGATACACTAACTATTAACACTTCCTTAGCGCTGGTCATATTAGCGCCTCAGGTTTCACGGAGTCAAAATGTCTCGATAGGAAATGTTCTCGTTAAAATGATATCGGAGTAACGAGTGTCTGACAGGCCGAAACTAAAGAAGAAGAAAGAAAACTCAGCTGATTGATGATGCATTCAGGGGAGCCTCGTCCACTCGTAAAGTCCTGAACTGATCACATGACCAGGCAGTAAATCTGTCACCTGATGACGTGCAGCTGGCTATAAATAACCTTGTTTCACTGTTTGGGTTTTAAATGACGTTATTACATGAAATGCTCTTCTGGTTTCCCACATTTGACATATCGCTACAAAGTTCTTCTTCTGCCGTTTTATTTAGCGCATCAGCAGCTCCGTCGGGGCTGGAGGATTTACACCAAACACCAGAAAACAAAGACGGAATCAGACTTTTAATCTGAAGGTCATCTGGATACGAGACGTTTGAAATGAGTCTAAATTAATGTTACGAAGCTGATGGAAACACACACACACCCGACAGATGGTGTGTCAGCCAACCACAAGCAAGCGGTGATGAAAACAAATGGGAGTCATCGGGAGGAGGCGGGGCTAAAGGATGAATCCTCGCAGCTGTTTGGATGAAAGGCTGGTGAGCTCGCCCGCTAATCAAAGTGTTTGTTTTCATTCTGGAGACAGAAAGAGGCTCGCTATGGGAATCATCCTTTGTCACACACACACACACACACACACACACACACACACACACACACACACACACACACACACACACACACACACACACAGCGGTGTGTTATTGTAACACGCCGAGTTGTATAATCTGTGAGCGGTGACTGTGTTTTTAATCCGTATGAAGGGAGTTTGATGAGCAGCCGTGACACTGGAAACCACAACACACCAACACACACACACTACACAACGAGACACACACAACAAAGAACACCACCTACACAACAACACACACACACACAGACAACGAGCCAAACAACACAGAGGAACACACACAACACACAACCACACACGACACACACAGAGCACAACAACACAGAGACACAACACACACCAACCACACACCACACCACGCCACCACAACCAAACGAGACACACATGCACACACACACACACCTGAAGGTAACCTCGATGCATTCACAATAAAAACGTTTTTAAAAAAGTGTTATTTGAATGTTTGAAAAAACGGCTGCTGTGTCCTGATGCTCCGTATTTTATTAGTATTTAACGCCTGGTCAAGTGATCAGTTCAGGACTTTACGAGCGGACAAGGATCCCTGAACGCATCATTAAACAGCTGAGCTGCGTTCAACAGGCCATGACTTTGAAAATGAGACACAGCTGCTGGTTAACAAACGCACCTGAAGTGAACACAGGCCATCTGTGTGTTTGTGTGCGTGTCTGTGTGGGTGTGTGTGTGTGTGTGTGTTTGTGTGCGTGTCTGTGTGTGTGTGTGTGTGTGTGTTTGTGTGCGTGTCTGTGTCTGTGGTGTGTCTGTGTGTGTTTGTGTGTGTGTGTGTGTTTGTGTCTGTGTGTGTGTGTGTGTGTGTTTGTGTCTGTGTCTGTGTGTGTCTGTGTGTGTGTGTGTGTGTGTTTGTGTCAGGTGTCACGGCTGCTCATCAAACTCCCTTCATACGGATTAAAAACACAGGTCACCGCTCACAGATTATACCAACTCGGCGTGTACAATAACACACCGCTGTGTGTGTGTGTGTGTGTGTGTGTGTGTGTGTGGTTGTGTGTGTGTGTGTGTGTGTGTGTGTGTGTTGTGTGTGTGACAAAGGATGATTCCCATAGCGAGCCCTCTTTTCTGTCTCCAGAATGAAAAACAAACACTTTGATTAGCGGGCGAGCTCACCAGCCTTTCATCCAAACAGCTGCGAGGATTCATCCTTTAGCCCCGCCCTCCTCCCGATGACTCCCATTTGTTTTCATCCCAATCACCGCTTGCCTTGTGGTTGGCTGACACACACCATCTGTCGGGTGTGTGTGTGTTTCCATCAGCTTCGTAACATTAATTTAGACTCATTTCAAACGTCTCGTATCCAGATGACCTTCCAGATTAAAAAGTCTGATTCCGTCTTTGTTTTCTGGTGTTTGGTTGTAAATCCTCCAGCCCCGACGGAGCTGCTGATTGCGCTAAATAAAACGGCAGAAGAAGAACTTTGTAGCGATATGTCAAATGTGGGAAACCAGAAGAGCATTTCATGTAATAACGTCATTTAAAACCCAAACAGTGAAACAAGGTTATTTATAGCCAGCTGCACGTCATCAGGTGACAGATTTACTGCCTGGTCATGTGATCAGTTCCAGGACTTACGAGTGGACGAGGCTCCCCTGAATGCATCATCAATCAGCTGAGTTTTCTTTCTTCTCTTTAGTTTCGGCCTGTCAGACACTCGTTACTCCGATATCATTTTAACGAGAACATTTCCTATCGAGACATTTTGACTCCGTGAAACCTGAGGCGCTAATATGACCAGCGCTAAGGAAGTGTTAATAGTTAGTGTATCGTGACACACATAGACCACACCTATTTAATGATTGAATTAATTTACTCTGTGGTACGTTTTGTTTTGAAAAACAAGCCTTTATTTATATCTCATAAATATGCGATTTTTTGTTGAAAACATTGACGAATCTCTTAGAAAAGTCCGTAGCACAACATTCCCGATCGTATTCTAATCTTCTGCACGTCTTCGCCGCGCTGCTCACAACGTGCAGAAGATGTAGAAGATAATAATAACTGTCGTGTTGCTAATCACGATGCAATAAGTTGAATTTAGCGCTGTCGGCACAGGTCGCATATGTAGGAACTCTTAATGTGCAGAACGTGACTTAACTCCGCAGCCGAGGATCTCCAGAGTGTTTGAATAATCACATTTCTTTACACTTTATGACGCATAATGACTCAGCGTGCAGCTAATATTAGCGCATGCACCACGTAAGACGACACGCACGTGACCCTCTGTCTGCTCAATGTTCTGGAGTTTTACTTTAATGTGTGTTTGAGGACAACAGCTCCCATCACCGACCTGGCAATCATATAAAAGCTATGACTCAGTGTGTGTGTGTGTGTGTCAGACCAGCCATCTGCCTCCATCATCCTGCTGCACCAACTTGTTTTCAACTAAGTTTACACACACACACGCACACGCACACGCACACACAACATCGTAGGGCTCCACAACATTGGCTCAACAGACTGAAAATCCCGTCCACGGGTCCATACTTAAATATGGCATTTAATACACAAACAGAACAAAGCTCCACCTCCAGAATGTAAACATTAGACAGAACAATAATATAACGACTTCTTGATAGTGATGCAACTATTGGATCAAGACATATAAATATGCGAAAATAAAGCTGTGTATAATATTATTTATATAAAGCAATGTCACTGAGTGAAACAATGAAAACAATAAAAACCTGCAAAACATCCACACGGGGAACAGAACCCACAGCTGTGAGTTTATAGTATGAAACGTTGCTCTGCCTCGCATCTATGCCCCTCGTCATCTGCCTCCTCGCCTCATCTGCCCTCGCTCATCTGCCGCCTCGCTCATCTGCCGCCTCGCTCATCTGTCGCATCGCTCAGCTGCCGCCTCGCTCAGCTGCCGCCTCGCTCATCTGCCTCCTCGCTAGCTGCCGCCTCTCTCATGCCTCCTCGCTCATCTGCGTCTCGCTCATCGCCTCCTCGCTCATCTGCCGCCTCGCTACATCTGCGTCTCGCTCATTGCCGCCTCGCTATCTGCCGCCTCGCTCAGCTGCTCCTCGCTCATCTGCCGCCTCCTCGCTCTCTGCCTCCTCGTCAGCTGCCTCCTCGCTCAGCTGCCGCCTCGCTCATTGCTGCCTCGCCTATCTGCCGTCTCGCTCTAGCTGCCTCCTCGCTCGTGCTCCTCGCTCCATCTGCCGCCTCGCTCATATGCTGCCTCCTCGCTCATCTGCCTCCCGCTCAGCTGCCTCCTCGTCATCTGCCGTTCGCTCATCTGCCGCCTCGCTCATCTGCCGTCTCGCTCAGCTGCCTCCTCGTCATCTGCCGCCTCGCTATCTGACCTCCCGCTCGGCTGCCTCCTCGCTCATCTGCCGCCCCTCGCTATCTGCCGCCTCCTCGCTCATCTGCCGCCTCCCGCTCATCTGCCTCCTCCTCGCTCAGCTGCCTCCTCACTCATCTGCCGCCGCGCTCGGCTGCCTCCTCGCTCATCTGTCGCTCCCGCTCAGCTGGCCTCCTCGCCCATCTGCCGCCTCGCTTAGCCGCCTCCTCGCCATCTGCCTCCTAGCCCCATCTGCCGCCTCGCTATCTGCCTCCTCGCTCATCTGCCTCTCGCTCAGCTGCCTCCTCGCTCAGTGCTGCTCAGCTGCCCCGACACAAGAGCGCTGACAGCAGCTCTTCACTTTCTTTATTTGCTCTCACATAATTGCTTGCATCTCTCCAGCAGTAAATTTTCCCACATGATGGCTGCAATACAACAGAAAAACTCAACAGATTGAGTTTCCACATCTTTCTCTTCGTTTACACTGAGCATGTTGGAAATAATAGCCCCTCTGTGTTTTGCTCGGCATGCATTCATTAGGCCGTAAACACATCTCGTGTTTCACCGGAAAGATTTATTTTATCTTCTGAAGTTTGCAGTTGGCAGCAGGTTCAGCTCCTTCATATTGGGGTTTACAACTTTTTTTATTTAATATTTTGTGATCTGAAATGTTAATGTGCTTTGGTTGTAAACATTTCAAAACCTGTGAAAACCTTTCCATCAAAGGATATTTAGTCTGTTCTTTCTCTATGTTCATGTCATTATTTTTGGGAAGAAACAGTAGAAACGGTAAGAACATTTTCAGAAACTACAAGAAGCACAATCAAGAAATCATCTATGAACTCATAACTTAAACAAACATTTGCACACATGAAGTGGAAAACAAATCATCATAAACGCAATGTAGCATTTATAAATCAGTGGCACTCAAACACACATCATGTACCTTCCGCCTCGGGGGCTCTGAATAAAGAACAGAAACACAGCAGCAGAGGTGCATCATGGGAGTTTGGTGTGGTTGGTGCAGCAGCAGTGTATCATGGGAGTTATTCTCTCCTCTGATAAAGGTTTAAACAATAAAGTTTCTCCTGCACTCTGTTCGGAAACGCACCGTTGATTAGACACTTTATGCAGGAATGTTATTCACCTTTAAAAGAAGGAAATGTCCCTTTAATGCCGCTCACGTCTGGTGCAGGTTTCTTCTACAGCAGGTCGGCACCGGTCCAAAACACAATTGGAAGTGTTTGGAGAAAAGCCAAACTCTGTCCGTCTCCCGGCTCTTGTTGTTCCCTCCGTCTCGCTGTCAGTGTCTTTTTCTCCGGTTTATAAGTTTGAGAATCTTCCCGTAAAGTTTCATGTTGCGGGCAGGCTCAGGTTTAAAACTCTCACATGTTGTGCATATATAATCAGATTAATCAAAATATAAAACGGAATCAATTCCCAATAATTTAATTGTGATCTTTTAAAGTCAATGATTTCCTTCACGCAGAACCTCAGTTCTTTTTTACTGTCAGTTTAGTGGACCGCTCTCAACACTACATTACCCTGAGCCTCCCGTGTTGTTTCATACAATTCAAAGTGTCTTGTTTATTGAGTTGATTCAATGTTGAATCTAAAAGCAAACTGGTTTAAACTGCTGCGCAGGTTTGATGACAGAATTTGAAGCTTGTGATGGATGAATCTGCTGAAATGCCCCCTGGGAGTCGTAGTTGCTCTTTTTGTGTTCTTCCCATGCTGTGTTTAGTTTTGCCACATTTAAAATACATATTATGTGGAAAGCGTGTTGATGTCAAGATAGCTGTTGAATCTTTGGTGGCCAAAAACACCCAGATGGCGACG
>NW_021166980.1:62500-91551 GCF_900634415.1 Cottoperca gobio | reverse complement strand
AAGATATCATGTCCAAGTTCTAGATTTTGTTTTTTTTTTTTTTTTTTTTTTTTTTTTTTTTTTTTTTTTAGATCCTTCAAGTATATTTTTTTTTTTTTTTCTCCCAGGACCAGCATATAACTCTTAATTAATCCAATAGTTAATGGTTTATGTTCATATCATTCTTATTATATTATGTTAACTGTGATTGACGGTTAAGAAATTCTTCTCATTTAACCTTTGAACATTTTTAGCAATTTTTCTTTAAAACTTTTGACAATTATTTTTTGTCCATTCCATAATCAATATTTGACTAATGGTTTTAGCTAAAGAGTGAGCGTCACTTTAGTGAATGTTCATCTCATGATATTAATAGCTGCATTTTAGCGCCTTGAGATTGCTTTTAGCTTTGAAAGGCGCTTTATAAATACAATGTATTATTATTATTATTATTATTATTATGATATTAATAGCTGCGAAAAGATACTGCAAGTCAAGATTCATTAAAGATAACCAGATAATAATAATGTCAAACATTACCCGCTTGTTTTTACAAGCAGTTAGCATAGTTAGCTCAATGCTAACTTAATTATAATACATTAGCAGTACCTGTAACAGTCTAGACCTCATATCTATTATGTCAATCAGTATGGGTAGTATAATAATTTTATATTTTTAAGGTAGAGAATAAGTATTAAACTTTATTCCTGTAGTGTTAGCAAGCAACTGTTAGCAAGCAGCTGTTAGCTGTTAGCAAGCCTGCTGTTTGGTAGATTTTGTTAGCAGTATCTTTAGCTAACGTTAACCGTAGTTGGAAAGAAAAAAACTTTTGTTCGAACACTAATTTAATCTAACAAAGTAAGTATAAGTGAAATTGAAAATCTTAGCAAAGCTGTTACCTTCACATTTTTATAAAACTGGAAACAATAATTAGCTTTTTTATCCATTTTGAGAAGCCAAGTAAAGCTGCAAAGTTATACTACATACAAACCACGAAGGCACTTTGAAGATGGTTCAAATGTACCTGCGGGATATGTAGCATTAGCGTTAAGTCCTATGCATGTGGCCGATGTTTTAATTCTATCTCCGTAACCCTAAAACAAACAAAGCTAAAAAGGTGTAGATAGTTGTCACCGTATTGTTAAGTGAAAGTATCATCGCGGTCTGACTTTGAATCTAAACATTTCTCCAGTTGAAGGTCGTGTGTCCTTCTTTACCGTGTCTTCAGCTCAGATCAGGTGATTACACCTGGGACCCCTGATTTGGCAGAGAGGGGGGGGGGGGGGGACTGGTGCTGCAAGACACGGCAGACATGGGACGAACAAGAGAGGACGTTCACGACGACGTTACGATGACAAGTGTTTGGGGTTTTCTGTCCCGTGGCGCCCCCTGGGGTTGATGAGGCCTTACCTGGGATGACTGAGATAGTTTTCAGGGCTCTCAGCACTCTAAAGGTTCTCAGCGCCTGCAGGTTCCCTACTTTGATAAACTCTGTTAACAGCCTGTAGGGGGCAGTGTGGTGGGTGTCAACATACAACAAAAGAAGAAAAACATAACAAAGTCTGAATACTGTGGTGATATAAAAACACAACCCTGATGAGTTAGAGCAGTTTGAAAACATCAACAGAGAGCTGGTGCTGCTTCAATACAACCAGGAAGTGTCTGTCTGTCTGTACGTCTGTCTGTACGTCTGTCTGTACGTCTGTGTGTCTATCTGTACGCCTGTCTGTACGTCTGTATGTCTGTATGTCTGTCTGTACGTCTGTCTGTACGTCTGTACGTCTGTACGTCTGTCTGTACGTCTGTACGTCTGTGTGTTTGTCTGTACGTCTGTACGTCTGTCTGTACGTCTGTCTGTACGTCTGTGTGTCTATCTGTACGCCTGTCTGTACGTCTGTATGTCTGTATGTCTGTCTGTACGTCTGTACGTCTGTCTGTACGTCTGTACGTCTGTCTGTACGTCTGTACGTCTGTGTGTTTGTCTGTACGTCTGTACGTCTGTCTGTACGTCTGTACGTCTGTACGTCTGTCTGTACGTCTGTACGTCTGTACGTCTGTACGTCTGTACGTCTGTCTGTACGTCTGTACGTCTGTGTGTTTGTCTGTACGTCTGTACGTCTGTCTGTACGTCTGTACGTCTGTCTGTACGTCTGTACGTCTGTCTGTACGTCTGTACGTCTGTGTGTTTGTCTGTACGTCTGTACGTCTGTCTGTACGTCTGTACGTCTGTGTGTTTGTCTGTACGTCTGTACGTCTGTACGTCTGTCTGTACGCCTGTCTGTACGTCTGTACGTCTGTCTGTACGTCTGTCTGTACGTCTCTCTGTACGTCTGTCTGTCTGTACGTCTGTACGTCTGTCTGTCTGTACGTCTGTACGTCTGTACGTCTGTACGTCTGTACGTCTGTGTGTCTGTACGTCTGTACGTCTGTAGTCTGTCTGTCTGTGTGTCTGTACGTCGTCTGTACGTCTGTCTGTCTGTGTGTCTGTACGTCGTCTGTACGTCTGTCTGTCTGTGTCCGTTTGTTTACGGAAAGAAAAGATGTGTTTCCCATGAACGTCATAATATCTGTGATTAATAATCTGATGTGAATATTTGCAGAAATATTTAGGCTTATCTAATATATCTATATATATATAATTATATATATAATTATATATATAATTATATATATAATTATAATTATATATATATATAATTATGTATAATATATTATAATTATATATATATATATTATATAATTATATTAATTATATATTATAATATTATTAATTAATAATATATATAATTATATATATACTTCTATATATAATTTATCTAATATTATATATCTATTATATATATAATTATCTATATATCTATTATCTTCTTATCATTTATTCTATTTTCTCTATTATAATTCTTTATACTTATATAACTATACTTATCTCCTATCTTATTCTATCTTTTTTTTTTTTTTTTTTATTTTTTTTTTTATATTATTTTTTATTTTTTCTTATCTATATTTTTTTTTATATTATTTATTTATATTTTATCTATTTATTTTTTATTTTATTATATCTATTATATTTTATTATATTTATTTTATATGCAGGACTGTGGTTTGAATACCTACAAAGGTTTGGCAAATGATCCTGAGCTCTATGTGACATCTCTGCAGAAACGTGTCTTTATCTATATTCAACTGTAAAAATAACATTTTGGGCCCCCCGGTTAGATCGACTCATCTGATCCCGAGCTGCTAACGGGCCTCCTTTACGGCTCATATTTCACCGCCGCTGACTGGCAGGCTGATTGAATTACAGTGGAGGTGATGGGGTGGGGGGTGGGGGGGTCTTAGCTGCAGCAGTGACAGCAGAGACACTTCACAGCTCAGCCCACAGTGATACTGTGCATATCAATTTGACCTTTTGTACGGAACTTGTAAAGTAAATTATAATGAATTCATTTGTCAGATAAATGAAAGTATAAAGTGTAATATTTCCCTGTAAGACATACCTGTCAACATTGGAATGTCAAAATAAGGGAATTGTTTTGGCTCCGCCCATATTTTTAACAGCTCTCAGCCCCCCAGCCCCCACCCATATAATGTAAACGTAAACACATAAGGGACGGGTATACATTCAGGAAATACATGTTTATCTAAAGTATGTATTACTTGTACAGACATGTTTATATATTTGATGTATTTTATTTATTTATTATCATCAATGTATTTGATGATGGAGGAGTTGTGTGACTTGTTTCCCCCACGAGGACTTCCTCGTGATGTCAGAGTCTGGAAACATGTCGCGACACTGCGACTGAAATCATCGCAGAAGCTGAAGGCGACATTATGTTTAGCACAAAGCATCGACATCTGTCCCTCAGCTCTGGTCTCTTGTTGCCTCCGACACAGTTCTGATCACACATGAAGTCATTGACAGAGTGTTTGTGCCTCGTGCTTGGACGATTGTTCTTGCTGGTGAACGTCACTTATTCCGCCGTGTGCGATGCTAACATCTGAATGGCACACTTTACAAAAAGCACGAGTTGTCCCGACTCTGCTTTAATAAATAAAGGAAGGTCTCCTCTCATTTGGTACTTACTTAAAGTTTTAACTTGTTTGGCAGGTACAGCTGCGTCTCCATCTCTCTCCCGTTCACTGTGACTCTCATCATATGCTGCTGCTTCTTCTTCTTCTTCTTCTTCTTCTTCTTCTTCTTCTTCTTCTTCTTCTTCTTCTTCTTCTTCTTCTTCTTCTTCTGTGTTATTGTTCCTGTTTTCTTCTTCTGTGTGTTTACTGGCCGATACTGTTTTTCAGCTAAAGTTAAACATCATACTGCCCCCTGCTGTACCGGAGGCCTCTTTACACTTTACACTTTTTTAAATTAGGCCTATTTTTTTTTGAAAGGTTAAAAATACGGGATAATTACGGGAAAATATTTAAACGGGAGGAAAACGGGATAGAAGCAAAAATACGGGATAATCCCGGGAAAAACGGGAGGTTTGACAGGTATACTGTAAGATGTAAAGGAGGAGAAGTATAAAGTAGAAGTAAAGTACAGTTCAGTGGAGTTTCTGATGTTGCTTCTTTACAGTCTCTTTGTCTTATAATTATTATTATAGATGTTCTTTATTATTTATTTATTTTATAATTCACATGTTTTAACTGACGGTGAAGATTTACACATGATTTTATTAAAATATTAAAAGTTGCACCTCTAATGCTGATGAGTCTGCTGCTGCTGCTCCATTAACATGTCATTACAGCAGCCATATCAGTACCACAGGGGCGGGCGAGTGTGTGTGTGTGTGTGTGTGTGTGTGTGTTAGACTCTGTCTCCATGGGAATCTAGACTCGGTGGGAGGGTAGGAGAGCATCAATCAGATATTTAGTGTGTGTGTGTGTGTGTGTGTGTGTGTGTGTGTGTGTGTGTGTGTGTGTGTCTTTTCACCGACCATCACTCTGGTTTTAATAAAGCTCGGGCACAGAGGGGTGATGTGTCAGGGGCAGAGTGTGTGTGCGTGCGGGTTTGTCCATACATTCCTTTTTTTAAATGGTATTTTTTTGTGTGTGTACGACCACACACTCACTTAACATGTTCTCCATCGTTGGATTGTGATTGTGAGTGTGAGTGTGTGTGTGTGTGTGTGTGTGTGTGTGTGTGTATGTGTGTGTGTGTGTTAAGAGGTGACTTATGTGTCCCTGTCCTCCTTAAGATCCATCTGACCGCAGGATGGCCCTCGGCTCAAGGACACACACCTACTGACATCGTGTGTGTGTGTGTGTGTGTGTGTGTGTGTGTGTGTGTGTGTGTGTGTGTGTGTGATGGGAGATGAAGGAAGGAGCAGACGGAATATTTAAAGTATTTTAAAAGAAAACTGCAGTTGTCATTTATAACCCTTGTTTTTCCATGAAACTGCCTCTAAGACTCAATTTCCCAGAATGCCTTTCTCCCAGTCACTCAAAGAGTTTTAAGATTCAAAAGTTTTAAATATGTATATTTTTCTATTTAAGTAAGATCAACAATCTTTTTTGAAAGGGCAACCTGGAAGCTGAGACTTAAAACTGATTTAGGGAAGTTTGTTTTTAAATAATCTAACCTACGCAAATACAGTGACGCACAACAGACCAGGAGTATCGTAGGTACAACAGACCAGGAGTATCGTAGGTACAACAGACCAGGAGTATCGTAGGTACAACAGACCAGGAGTATCGTAGGTACAACAGACCAGGAGTATCGTAGGTACAACAGACCAGGAGTATCGTAGGTACAACAGACCAGGAGTATCGTAGGTACAACAGACCAGGAGTATCGTAGGTACAACAGACCGGGAGTATCGTAGGTACAACAGACCAGGAGTATCGTAGATACAACAGACCAGGAGTATCGTAGGTACAACAGACCAGGAGTATCGTAGATACAACAGACCAGGAGTATCGTAGGTACAACAGACCAGGAGTATCGTAGGTACAACAGACCAGGAGTATCGTAGGTACAACAGACCAGAGTATCGTAGGTACAACAGACCAGAGCAGGAGTATCGTAGGTACAACAGACCAGGAGTATCGTAGGATACAACAGACCAGGAGTATCGTAGGTACAACAGACCAGGAGTATCGTAGATACAACAGACCAGGAGTATCGTAGATACAACAGACCAGGAGTATCGTAGGTTCACTCCTACACATTCTTTCCAATGACTGTACTTATATTACTGTTACTGTATTTTATTCTATTTAATTGTTACTCTCCACTTTACTCTCTTGCTCGTTGCTGTAACAATGTACATTTCTGTCACATTTCACGTATTGTTTTTAATTTTTACTTGTAACAGTAGGTGCAGTTTGGTCCGTGTGACACATTATGGTGGTGGTGAGCACTGATAACTTTAACCGGCTGCTAACATTCAGAACGAAGCACCTGTCACTCCCAGGACTGGAAACACACACTGCCAGGGAGCGTCCTCCCCTCCTCCATCATGTTTGATCATATCTAGTTTCTCCAGATAAAGAAAGTGAGCAGACAGGACGTCAGCTGCTCCACCAGCAGATGTTTCACAGATGTTTTAATGAGGACTTTGTCCTTTCAGTAAATGTCCCCTCTGAGGGATTTGTCTGCAGGTCGTCCGGGTCGCCTGATGTAGCTTCAGTTTTGCATGCGGCCTCAGCGAAGCAGGGTGATTAATAATACACATGATGGTTAATTGCAGCTCTAATTTACTCCCAAAATATATTTATAAGTTGACACAGAATGTGAAGTTCTGAGTCTCCAGCTGACACCGTGTGAGCAGCTTTCACCGCCTGACTTCATCTTCCTGAGAGTCCTTGTCTCTGGCTTGAACCTGCACTGTTGCCGTCTGTTTCTCTCTCTGTCTCTCTTCATTTCTCCGTCCTTCTGTGTCGGCTCGTTGTTGCTCAGTGTGGTCATACCCTTCTGTGTGTGTCTGTTCTTGTGCTTCTGTCTCCCGGCTTGTTGCAGATATGTGACTGAGTTTGTGGACCTGGGTAATGTGTCAGCCTTAAGGACGTTCAGGGTGCTGCGAGCGCTCAAAACCATCTCTGTCATCCCAGGTGAGGAAGCGAAACGCAGGGGAGTGAACATCAAACGCACCCTCTCTGGCGCCGGCCTGCTGGAAGAACTCAAATCAGTGGCTGTGTTTGAAATCTCATCCTGCATACTACCTGCTGAATAAAGCTGCTTCTTGACGTGCACTTTCTCAAAGTGCACGTCATGGGTAGTATGCAGAAAGAAGCACTTCAGAGTGGACATCAGAGGCTGAGCAGACAGTGACTTCACACAGAACTACTGCAGTGAGACCGCAGCGGCTTCTAATGCCTCATAAAAGGCTCAGTCTTTAATATAAATCAAAGCTAAATCTGTGGTTGAGTTTGTGTTAACGATGAATAACAGCTTTGTCAGCTCGCTGCATTTGACAGTCCAGAACTGTTTTAACAGCATCAGAACAAACACACAAATCTGAACCCAACTATCAGGATCAGGACTCACTTTGGCACAACTGTAGTTGTAAAATATTAGTAATAATGTAAATAATGTTAATATATTAGTAATAATATAAATAATGTTAATGTATTAGTAATAATATAAATAATGTTAATATATTAGTAATAATATTGAGGTTTAATAATGTTAATATATTAGTAATAATGTAAATAATGTTATTGTATTACTAATAATGTTGAGGTTTAATAATGATAATAATGTTAAATTATTAGTAATAATGTTGAGGTTTAATAATATTAATATATTAGTAATGTTAATATATTAATAATAATGTTGAGGTTTAATAATGTTATTATATTAGTAATAATGTTGAGGTTTAATAATGTTAATATATTAGTAATGTTAATATATTAATAATAATGTTGAGGTTTAATAATGTTAATATATTAGTAATGTTAATATATTAGTAATAATGTTGAGGTTTAATAATGTTATTATATTAGTAATAATGTTGAGGTTTAATAATATTAATATATTAGTAATGTTAATATATTAATAATAATGTTGAGGTTTAATAATGTTAATATATTAATAATAATGTTGAGGTTTAATATAGTTAATATATTAATAATAAGTTGCAGGTTTAATATGTTATTATATAATAATAATGTTGAGGTTTAATAATGTTATATAGTAATTAATAATGTTGAGGTTTAATAATGTTAATATATTAATACTAATGTTGAGGTTTAATAATGTTATTATATTAATAATCATATTGAGGTTTAATAATGGTTATTATATTAATAATATGTGAGGTTTAATAATGTTACTATATTAGAATAATGTTGAGGTTTAATAATGTTATTATATTAATAATGTTGTTAGGTTTAATAATGTTAATATATTAATAATGTTGAGGTTTAATAATGTATTATATTAGTAATAATGTTGAGGTTTTAATAATGTTAATATATTAGTAATAATGTGGAGGTTTAATAATGATAATAATGTTATTATATTAGTATAATGTGGAGGTTTAATAATGATAATAATGTTAATATCTTAGTAATATGTGAAGGTGTCACTTTGGGCTCATTTCTCACTATTTTCACTTATTTAAAAACAAACATTCAGGATATTAATGTAGAAAATAATCATCAGATTAATCCATCATGAAAATAATCATCAGTTAATATTCAAAGTAATTATAATCTAATGATATATTATCAGTCTTTAGCAGTCTTACATGTAAATATATTTGCCGTCCATTTTCTTACACATTTGTATCATACAGTAGATTATTATTATTATTATTATTATTATTATTATTATTATTATTATATTATTATTATTATTATTATTATTATTATAGATTATTCAAAACGTCGATCTGTTTCTTCCAACCTGTTGCTGGCTAGCCTCTGTATGTTTCCACTGTGCATGTTAGCATGTAGCGCTAACAGCGTTATTAACATGCCTCAAACATGTGATCTTCATGCCATGTAGCCTTGTTATAACAACGTCTAATCCTTGTTATAACTACAACGCAGTAGTAGCAACATGTTGGGAGCATGTCATAACTAAATATAGCTCGCTAGTCATTCATTAGCGGACAGACGCTTGTATTGAAGGAGGGATTTTGGCTGCAAATTGAAAGTGTGTCTGTTTCTAATGAATCAACTAAAAAGTGTGAAGAGAAACGGGTTGTTTGTTCTGGTTGGAGGTCTGCACCCTTTGTGTTGTCAGTGTTTGTTCCTGCTGTTCTCACCACATGTCCGTGTTGTGTTTTTATCTGGATGTTAACGAGGAGTTCTTGTTTTGCTTCGTTCTGTTGGTGATGATGACGGTGACATATTATACACAACATGAAGCTGCCGTCAGATGAAAACCTGTTCCAGAGTTTCACCTCACAGCAGACTTATATTTCTGTTTTCTTTTAATGAGTGATTTTGTGATTTATGTCTCTGGGGCATAAAGATGGCTGCCTGTGTCACTTCACTGAGGTTTAGCTTTAAAAAATAGTTTTTCTTTAACAAATTCATAAAGTGAGTTTTTGCTAACTTGTTGCTTTTACTCTATTTAGATTTGGGCCGAAATATTAAAAACTTTGCATGTTGGGAAGTCGATCTCCATCTTTATGGTCCCTAATCAACTGATTAAAAGTTCACCCAAAACAATACAAACAGTTTGTAGAGCTCCCCCCTCAGGCACTCTATGGGCCCACAATGAGTGTTCTGTCAAACGGCTTTAAGGCGAGCGGAGACGGACGTCATCAGAGGCCGAACGAATGAAAACGGTTATTAAACATCCGGAAAACTTTCTGAAATTCCTGCACAAGTATCTTGTATCCAACCGAGGACTACTTTCACTTAACTGATACTAAACAAAACATATTAATAAACATAAAACATTTGTTTTTGTTCGGCCTCCAACGAAGTCCGTTTCCATTAATTGGGCGCTCTGCTCTCCTCAACACCTTCTAATGGAAAACGTCTTCTGGGAAGAGCTGAGTACTATATTATATTGTTTTTGGGTGAACTATTCCTTTAAAGTAGTCGGCAATCTGACCCTTTATTTAAACTAGCTGCTTGTTTTTGATTGATTTTTAAATATACGTATTTATGAGTTTGAATCAAAGAGATTCTCTAAATGATGTTTCACAGCCACGATAACATTTTTCTGAATATTAATTGTGCGTCCCCGGCGGTCCGACAGGCCTGAAGACCATCGTGGGCGCTCTGATCCAGTCGGTGAAGAAGCTCGCTGACGTGATGATCCTCACTGTCTTCTGTCTGAGCGTCTTCGCCCTCATCGGCCTGCAGCTCTTCATGGGAAACCTGCGGCAGAAGTGTGTCCGCAGCACGGTGCACTGCGCCAACGGCAGCATGGTGGCCAACACCTCCTTCTACTGCAACAACAAGACCTGGGCCTCCCTGAAGGACTTCATCAACGACGAGGGTGAGGAGCAAACTCATCGTCCGAATGCATCGATTATATTATTACTGAATAATTCACACTTGGTGACAGAATGAAATGTGAGATTCTGGCTGTATTTAAAGTGTTCGAAAATGACTTTGTTGGGGATTGTTGCTCCAACACGAACCTTTGTTGTGCACAGAAAGAGTTACTTGAACACGGTTATGCTGAAAATCTGTAGTTCATGTCCTCATGGATGGATTACTGGGGTCCAAAGTATCAGAGGCCACACTGACACTGGCCTTCACCTGCGAAATGTGACTCAAAGAGACATGAACCAACCAGGAAGAGACTCAAAATGACTACAAAGATACACAAAATGACTACAAAGAGACACAACATGACTACAAAGAGACACAAAAGGACTACAAAGAAACACAAAGTGACTACAAAGAGACACAAAGTGACTACAAAGAAACACAAAGTGACTACAAAGAGACACAAAATTACTACAAAGATACACAAAATGACTACAAAGAAACACAAAGTGACTACAAAGAGACACAAAAGGACTACAAAGAAACACAAAGTGACTACAAAGAGACACAACGACTACAAAGAGACAAAACATGACTACAAAGAGACACAACGACTACAAAGAGACACAACGACTACAAAGAGACAAAACATGACTACAAAGAGACACAACGACTACAAAGAGACACAACGACTACAAAGAGACAAAACATGACTACAAAGAGACACAACGACTACAAAGAGACACAACGACTACAAAGAGAAACCCTGAACATTTCCTCTCCATTACACTTCTAGTCCTGCTGGTTTCTGGTAGTTGTGACGTTTCATCGTCTGCTCCAGGTTTACCTGTTGGTCCTTTCAGAAACGTGTCCAGTTTGCTCGCAGTGCAGAAACATGCATCATTTATATTTAGCCCTGTTATAACTCGTACCCCCCCCCCCCCCCCCGCCCCCGCCCCCAGCACACACATTGCGTTACAGTAAGTGTCAAAGCCTTTGAGCTTCTATTGAAGGCACTGAGGTGAAGTCCTGTTGTTTCTGGAGATGTGGGGGTTTAACATCATTCTCACACACACACACACACACACACACACACACACACACACACACACACACACACACACACACACACACACACACACACACATCGAGGTCAGGGTTAGGGAAACACTTAACGCTGCTGTCAGATGAAACCTGAGCTTTTTTGTTACCGACACACTGAAGTGTCTACGTGTCGCTGCATACGTTCATCTTTCTACACAACATGAAACTCTGCATCACTAGAAGTCTAGGAAATATTTATCTTTTCTTCTTCTTCGACTTCTCCTTCTTCTCCTTCTTCTCCTCCTCCTCCTTCTTCTTCTTCTTCTTCTTCTTCTTCTCCTTCTCCTTCTTCTTCTTCTTCTTCTCCTTCTCCTCCTTCTCCTTCTCCTTCTCCTTCTTCTTCTTCTTCTTCTTCTTCTCCTCCTCCTTCTCCTTCTTCTTCTTCTTCTTCTTCTTCTTCTCCTTCTTCTTCTTCTTCTTCTTCTTCTTCTTCTTCTTCAGTATTCTGTGTTTCTTCTTTTATTTCCTCACTAATACTTCAGAACATTTGCTCACAGCTGCTGTAATGAACATCTTACATGAACTCTGTAAAAAGTTTCTGAACAAATGAAGCTGCATTATTTCTAGTTTTACATCTGGTCAGCTGATGTCTGAGGACAGATGTTTGTAATCATAACGTCTTTAATTCATCTGCAGGATTAATACTCCATCCAGTGACTTCCATCTCTCGTCGTGTCCTGGTAAAGTGCTGTTTCTGGGGAACCTTTGACACTTTGATAAATGACCGTACACGACCCTTTATGACTTCAAGCAAACCATATTTTTCCCCCAATTATTTCTGTCTCGTTAGGAGCAGCGGCAGGAGATGCACAGTCCGGGAACAACAGAGGAGAAGCCCCGTTAAAAATACACCGCGGGACAAACAGACTCCCTTGTTATCCAAAAACAGATGTGTAATTATTTAAAGTAATGACGTCTGGCTGCAGCTGAGAGCCGAGCAGGACGGCAGCATTGTTACCACTTCGCCGTTTTAAAGGGCGGCACCACCCAAAATAAAGAGGACTCTGAGTTTACAGTAAAGAGGTTAGTCGGGACGTCCTTCTATTTATTCATTTCCAGTTTGCTTCGCCGTACATCACATCAAACAGATGTCCCCTGCAGGCTCCCGTATCGACCTCTAAAAGCTGCCGTGAAACCCGAGAGCCGCTCTGAAAACCTCAGCGGGGGATCAATGGTGGATGTTCTCCATGCTTAAACATTTCCCATCATGCCGTGTTTGTTCTGTCTGACAGCGGCACGCGGCCCGTCGGAGGGTTCAATACATGAATATAACAGTCAACATGTACGGCACGTTTCCTCTTCGCTGAGCAGCAGCTGGAGCTCAAATTGATTCTTCTCTTGAGTTAAATCTGCACATTACAGAAACCTCCTGAGATTTAAAATAAATAAAACAAGTGTTAAAGTCAGTGAAATGGTGATTAGAGCATCTTCAGCTTCTGTAATGTGTATAATTATGTGTAATTGCTGGGTCAGCTGCCCTCCAAGTGCATGATGGGAAATATTCTACAGGAAGACAAATAAGATTTTGATATATTTAAATACTCAAATCATTCTTCTTGATCTAAATCCTTATCCTCGCTGTCTTAACACAGAAACATTAACAATAAAGTCATTTAGATATCAACCCCCCCTCTGTTCTCCACATGGTACAGTCTGAGTTCCCTTCACTATAGTTCCACTTCCTGTGTGGACCAGCAGGTCATGAGGATGACCGTACTAATGCATCAGCTGCTTTATCATTCACAACCTGAAACATGCAGATAATGTGTGATCTAATGCTAACTGGAGGAGAAATCTACACACACACACACACTCACACTCACACACACACACTCACTCACACACACACACACACACACACACACACACACACACACACACACACACACACACACACTCCTCTCCAGTCTTCAGCCACGACACACATTCTGTTGCTGCTTTAGTTCACGTTCTGCATCCAACATGAATCAGGATTAACATGTTTCCTTCACTGGGGGGCGGATGAACAGTGCCTCAGTATATTCCACTTGTCATACCTGCAGCTTTCCATCATGTAAATGCTTCTCTTGCTGGTGGGGGTGCAGGAGGGGAGGGTGGAGGTGTATTTAGGCTTGTCAGAGTCATTTGCTGCTCTTGAGAATAAATGACATTAAGCCCACTCTCTCGATATCCTGTTGAGACAATTTCCCCGGTTTCTGCAGCGATGTGAAATCTTCTCAGACGGGGGTCGCTCCGAAAAAAACCTTTTTTATTAAATGTCAGTCTGCAGACTAATATGCATTTATTTGGGGAGTTAGGAAGCCTGAAGGTTCAGGTAATGACTTTAAGTAAACTGTTCCTCTCTGCTTTGTCTGGGGAGAAACAGCCTCGTTGACTAATCTCCGTGCACTGAAGGCTGCTGGGAACCAAAGCAGGACGCCGTGCGTTTTGTGCTGCGGCGGTCGGACGCGGTCAGAGACAAACACACTTTGCACGTGTACCGCCACAATAAAGGTCTGAAGACAATCTGAGGTTCTACTAGAGAGTGTTGAAACTTTGCTTCTGTTGTTTCCTCGAGTTCATCAGTGACATCTCGATGCAGTGCTGTGTGGTGCAGTTGAGTGCACGAGGTCTGGATCGTGTGTTGAATAACAGATGAGTGTTTCTCCGGCAGCCGTATGGAGCAACATGTCAGCGTGTCAGGGTCGGTCCACAAGTTGCATCTGATTCAAAGTTCCCCGTGTGTCCGCTTCCCCATCTCTGTTATGTAACGCTGACTCACACAGGGACGGCTTTCACAATAAAACATACAAATTCTGGTGCTGATGTTACATTTCACAAAGAGGAGGTGCAGCAGGTGGCCTGTCAGCCTGGCACATCGCTGAGGACAGAAGAACTTCAAATACTTCCTGTTACAATCAGTGACCACATGTATATATATATATATATATATATATATATATATACATATATACATATAATAACAGCTCGACTGTCCTCGTTCAGCACGTGATCTGGGTTCATCGTGATCTTGATCGGGTTGTTTGGCTCTGATTTAATTTGTCGTCTTTATGTTTGAACATTCGTCTGAAACTGGTGAAACATCTGCAGGATGTGCACTGGAGTTAAACATCACAGTCCTTCCTCTCATGTCCTCAAACCTCAACATTAAAAGCTTCTGATATTTGTGTGTTTGCTGCACGTAATGAAGTCAAAGTGTATTAATGCTCTTGTGGTCAGACGTGTAAATACTTCATGACCTCAGACGCTGAACCGGCCAAAACACCAGTTTAATGAGTTCATTGATCCAGACAGACACAGGAAGTCACCGGTCTCACCAAGTCAAAACATACCGTTAGAAAATATTTATATTTTGAACTTACTTTGAACTTGCACAGCTGCACAGCTGCACAGCTGCACACCTGCACACCTGCACAGCTGCTTTACAACTAACATACAGGAGTCAAGTCCTGTTTCTACCGTCCTCAGGTGTAATCATGCAATGTGTGTGTGTGTGTGTGTGTGTGTGTGTGTGTGTGTGTGTGTGTGTGTGTGTGTGTGTGTGTGTGTGTGTGTGTGTGTGTGTGTGTGTGTGTGTGTGTGTGTGTCAAACTGGAATCTAAAGAATTTTATTTTATTTTTCCAGAAAACTTCTACAAGGTGGAGGGAGCCAAGGATGCCTTAATCTGTGGGAACAGCAGCGACGCAGGGTGAGTCCCCTTTCTCTTCATTACAGGAGAAGCTGGGTGGAGGTGGAAGTGGAAGTGGAGGTGTGAGTGGAAGTGGAGGTGGAAGTGGAAGTGGAGGTGTGAGTGGAAGTGGAGGTGTGAGTGGAGGTGTGAGTGGAAGTGGAGGTGTGAGTGGAGGTGGAGGTGGATGGAGGTGTGAGTGGAGGTGGAGATGGAGGTGTGAGTGGAGGTGGAGATGGAGGTGTGAGTGGAGGTGGAGATGGAGGTGGAGGTGGAGGTGGAGATGGAGGTGTGAGTGGAGGTGGAGGTGGAGATGGAGGTGGAAGTGGAAGTGGAGGTGGAGGTGTGAGTGGAGATGGAGCTTGTTGAAGGATGCATGGAGGAGCTCAAACTCAGAGAGCAGTTGGTTGTGAAAAGAGTCATGTGATGGCGATTGTTTGATACATGATGATTATATTATTACACAGCACTGATGACGTCACAGTGACTCTTCTTACATACAGTCTCTGCTCAACATGTATACATTTGACTTTTTCTTGCACAAACTATGAAATGTAGCAAGAGGAAGGTGATGATGGAACATGCTCACTGCACAGTGTTCTCTGCTGGCTGTTTGTAAACACAGTAGTGTTTAGTTTTGGCTAAATGAAGCTGCGTGTGTCTCATCATCTGTCGGCTCTCACCGCCGCTCCGTGGACTGCAGTGTTGTGTGACATGTCAGAAAGGACTAGTGTCTGTGCTGACGGCCCACGCTCAGAGCAGGACGCTGACAGACACTGAATGACACAACAAACCGTGTGTGTGTGTGTGTGTGTGTGTGTGTGTGTGTGTGTGTGTGTGTGTGTGTGTGTGTGAAGAAGAGACCATGTCATGTGAAACAGATCTGAAGATTCCAGCACATAACAAGCGAACAGAAGATGAGTCTCGACTGACACGTAGCAACGTGAAGGAAACGAGCTACAGGGGAGTCAGAAGAAGAGCAGAGAGAGGAGATGACAGAGCGCTGTTACAGGAGACAAGAGGGAGAGAGAGAGATGTGAGAGAGAGAGATAAGGGAGAGAGAGATAAGGGAGAGAGAGATGGAGAGAGAGAGATAAGAGAGAGAGATATATGAGAGAGATATGAGAAAGAGAGATGAGGGAGATGAGAGAGAGAGAGAGAGAGAGAGATGAGAGAGATGATGGAGAGAGAGATGAGAGAGATGATGGAGAGAGAGATGAGAGAGAGAGAGAGGGAGATGTGAGAGAGACAGAGAGAGAGATGAGAGAGATGATGGAGAGGAGAGAGAGAGAGAGATGAGAGAGATGAGAGAGACAGAGAGAAAGATGAGAGATGAGAGAGATGTGAGAGAGACAGAGAGAAAGATGAGAGAGAAAGAGGAGAGAGAGATGAGAGAGAGATGACAGAGATGACAGAGAGAGAGATGAGAGATGAGAGAGATGTGAGAGAGACAGAGAGAAAGATGAGAGAGAAAGAGGAGAGAGAGATGAGAGAGAGATGACAGAGATGACAGAGAGAGAGATGAGAGATGAGAGAGATATGAGAGAGATGAGGGAGATGAGAGAGATGAGAGAGATGAGAGATGAGAGAGATATGAGAGAGATGAGAAAGATGAGAGAGAAAGAGGAGAGAGAGATGAGAGAGAGATGACAGAGATGACAGAGAGAGAGATGAGAGATGAGAGAGATATGAGAGAGATGAGAGATGAGAGAGATATGAGAGAGATGAGGGAGATGAGCGGTCCGTGATGACAGTGATGTTGATCACAGGGTTGTTTGCTTCCTGTGCTGAAGCTGCTCACGCATGATGCTGATTCTCCGGCCTGAGGGCAAAGGTCACTGAGCTAACCCACTCTGACACACACACTGACACACACACTGACACACACAACCAGCTGCACACACACACGGCCACACGTTATTAGCACTGTTAGTCTCTTCTGTACCTTTTATTTTCTTTAGGTGATGTCACAGGTTGTTGTTCAGGCTGTCAGAGCTGCAGGTCGTTATTCAGTCTTGTGTTTGTTGTGTTTGTTGTGTTTGTTGTGTTTGTTGTGTTTGTTGTGTTGTGTGTTGTAGTTTGACTTCATGATGAAGATCAGATTAGATAGAAAACTCGATTTCTGTACTTTGGCAACTTTCATGTTTTTCTGAAATGATTTTTAGGAATTCAATTTTCTCAAAGGGCTTAAAATCGTGCATTCAGCTGCCATCTTTTTTTATTCAACCAGCTGTCTTTCACTGATTGAGGCAGAATATTTGGTTAATTAAACACATGTTGTGAATTTTGGAAATTATAACATCTATCTTTTTTCAAAGTTTTTTTCTGGACTTTAAACGCTGCAGTGTTTGTGTTTCACGAGTCTGAAACCAGTTTGTCTGAAGGTAAAGTTTGTGCAGCAGATCAGTGTATAATTAGATTGAATTGTTTTGTCACTATACTGTACAGTGTGAGGATAGTTCAGATGAGCTGCAGTGTTTCTCATTGTTGCATATTTGGATTCATATCTTCCAATAACGAAGTTCTGTATTGAGATTTAAATCTGCATGTTGTGTCAGGCTGCATCACCTCAAAACAGAGTCTTCTGTACTTTTCCATTTCCATCTTTGTGAATGTCCTCTGGCTCACCGTCAGAATGATATTCTGCACACAAGCGGCTTCACTTCAGATCTAAAATGAAAGGAATTAACTGAACGATAGAAAACCTCCAGTGCTGTAATTCAAACGAGGCAAACCTGCCGAGTGGAAGCTGGCGTGGCCAGGTTCTCTGTAACGCCTTTAATTAGCAGAAAGTGAGCGCTGAGATAACTTTACTTGTATCAACGTCAGTAAATATTTGGCTGTCAGAGAGACAGATGTGACCTATAAGATGTGTGCAGCCCGTCATGTGACCCTGTCAACGTTCTGCTGACATGCCTGCAACATGCCAACCACACGGCGAGCACGCAGCGACGATAGGGAGTGACAGCCGGCCCCGCGGGCGGCCTCGTTATGGGATGCTAATTAGCATCCGTAGTTAGGGGCTCTAGTTACGGGAGCACATTGGCATGCAGCATGTGACCCGTGAGGTCACCGGGATGAAGTAGTTTGGGGCTGACAGGAAGTCATCCGAGGGGCCGGAGCGCAGGATCTGATTTATCAGCACAGCATGCGAGCCGCCGTTATTTATCCTGCTCGCTGCTTTTAAAAGAATCGAATCCTCGTTTAATCCTCTTTTTCACTCTCTGCATTCATATGTGTGTTCCAGTCACAGAATTATTCCAGCCAACGGTTTCCTGAAAAATAAACAGAATACAAAAAGCAGAAACATGTTTTTGAAGACGAGTCCAAAAACCCTCAAAGACTTTTCTGTCCTGAAATATTCCCTCCTGCTCACAGTGAATGTACCTGTGTTCCTCCAGTCAGGGACGAGGAAGATGACAGTGTCTACTTCACTGCACACATTTTAAATATGTATTTCAGGGTTTAGGATATACATTCCAACACCTTTTAGGTTTTGTTTTTTAAGTTTTACTTTAATTTTGACAAAATTAGCATCTTATTTCTGTGACTGGAATATAATAAGTGTAAAACTCTCAAATAACAGACTGGAGCTATACAGAGCCCAGGTTAAAAATAAAGTTAAGTCCACTTATACTTCCATACTTGATTAATGCACTAACAGTGTGCTATTCTGGATGTACTAAAAATGTTATTAGTAGACTAATTAAATATCACTCATGCTACTAAAGATATACTTAAATACAATTAAGTGTAAAACTGTGCAGCATTAATATGCACTTAAATATACTTAACCCTTCATTGTATTATTAGAACAGTTGTTGAATACACATCGTGTGTTTCGATCTATTTAAAGTCCTGTGCAGCCTCCTGCAGCTCCATCAGGCCCACAAGATGTTTCCACGTTATTACTGGAAACCAGTCGAAGCCTTTATTCGGCCATAATGTGACAAGACAATCCAGGAGCAAATTGAAAAGGTGGAGGTGCGTTTTTAATCATCATTGACCCAGCTTCGTCTCAGAACGTCTCCGCTGTCGTCGCAGCAGTTAGAGAGAAATATGACTCTGGGGAGAGACGGCTGCCGAGGGGCTGGTTTCCTGGAAAACACTGATATTCATCATTCCATTAGCCTAGCATCCACTGCTGCCATGTCGATGCAGTGTGTGTGTGTGTGTGTGTGTGTGTGTGTGTGTGTGTGTGTGTGTGTGTGTGTGTGTGTGTGTGTGTGTGTGTGTGTGTGTGTGTGTGTTTGTGTGTGTGTGTGTGTGTGCGCCATTAAATTAGTTTAGCATTAATTTCCAATGACTTACCAACTCTGTGTGTTTGTGTTTCCTCTGAGCCATGTTGACGCTCCTCCAACTGTGTGTGTGTGTGTTCCACTTTAAATGTGAAGGTCTCAGCCCCCCCCCCCCTCTATTATAAATGGTGAAAACATTATGTTAAAAGCTGCATTGATCAATAACTCAACTACAGTATTGAAAACATTTTTCAAAGTGGGGGTTGATTTTGCACTTGTGTGTGTCTGTGTGTTTGTGTGTGTGTGTGTGCGTGTGTGTGTGTGTGTGGGGGGGGAGGTGTTTAATTTGAGTTATGAGCTCTCCTGGAGGCAGTGAATGTGACATCTGTCCAATGTTCAGCTAAAGACACAAAAGAGGTTTCCACCACCTAAACCCCAGTCCACAGGGAGATAAGAGTGTGTGTGCGTGTGTGTGTGTGTGTGTGTGTGGATCCTTTTGTTTTTTCCTCTGTGCTATATTACCTTTACACTATATTTGTACATGTATACATATGTGTATATTTATAGCATTTTATCCTCCTTGACTTTGAAAACTGTGCTACCCTTTTTGCATTTGAAATATATATATATTTCTTTAATTAAATGTATTTCCTATATATTTCTTATTATTGTTTTTGTTGCCGTTTATGAATTACAAATATTAAGTACTGCATTAATACTTTTACTGCATTAATACTCTTTCTACTTTTACTGCATTAATACTCTTACTGAATTAATAATCTTACTGAATTAATACTCTTACTGCATTAATACTCTTTCTACTCTTACTGCATTAATACTCTTACTGCATTAATACTCTTTCTACTCTTACTGCATTAATACTCTTATTGCATTAATACTCTTACTGCATTAATACTCTTACTGCATTAATACTCTTATTGCATTAATACTCTTACTGCATTAATACTCTTACTGCATTAATAATCTTACTGCATTAATACTCTTACTGCATTAATACTCGTACTGCATTAATACTCTTACTGCATTAATACTCTTACTGCATTAATAATCTTACTGCATTAATAATCTTACTGCATTAATACTCTTACTGCATTAATACTCTTACTGCATTAATAATATTACTGCATTAATACTCTTACTGCATTAATAATATTACTGCATTAATACTCTTACTGCATTAATACTCTTACCGCATTAATACTCTTACTGCATTAATACTCTTACTGCATTAATACTCTTACTGCATTAATAATATTACTGCATTAATAATATTACTGCATTAATACTCTTACTGCATTAATAATCTTACTGCATTAATACTCTTACTGCATGAATACTGTTACTGCATTAATACTCTTACTGCATGAATACTCGTACTGCATTAATAATATTACTGCATTAATACTCTTACTGCATTAATAATATTACTGCATTAATACTCGTACTGCATTAATAATCTTACTGCATTAATATTACTGCATTAATACTCTTACTGCATTAATACTCTTACTGCATTAATAATCTCACTGCATAATAATACTGCATAATAATATTACTGCATAATACTCTTACTGCATAATATTACTGCATTAATACTCTTACTGCATTAATAATATTACTGCATTAATACTCTTACTGCATGAATACTCTTACTGCATTAATACTCTTACTGCATGAATACTCGTACTGCATTAATACTCTTACTGCATTAATACTCTTACTGCATTAATACTCTTACTGCATTAATACTCTTACTGCATTAATACTCTTACTGCATTAATACTCTTACTGCATTAATAATCTTACTGCATTAATAATATTACTGCATTAATACTCTTACTTCATTAATACTCTTACTGCATTAATACTCGTACTGCATTAATACTCATACTGCATTAATACTCTTACTGCATTAATACTCTTACTGCATTAATACTCGTACTGCATTAATACTCTTACTGCATTAATACTCTTACTGCATTAATACTCTTACCGCATTAATACTCTTACTTCATTAATACTTGTACTGCATTAATACTCGTACTGCATTAATACTCTTACTGCATTAATACTCTTACTGCATTAATAATATTACTGCATTAATACTCTTACTGCATTAATAATATTACTGCATTAATACTCTTAATGCATTAATAATCTTACTGTGTTAATACTCTTACCGCATTAATACTCTTACTTCATTAATACTCTTACCACATTAATACTCTTACTGCATTAATACTCTTACTGCATTAATACTCTTACCGCATTAATAGTCTTACCGCATTAATAATATTACTGCATTAATAATATTACTGCATTAATATTCGTACTGCATTAATACTCGTACTGCATTAATACTCGTACTGCATTAATACTCTTACTTCGTTAATACTCGTACTGCATTAATACTCGTACTGCATTAATACTCGTACTGCATTAATACTCTTACTGCATTAATAATCTTACTGCATTAATACTCATACTGCATTAATACTCTTACTGCATTAATAATCTTACTGCATTAATACTCTTACTGCATTCATACTCTTACTGCATTAATAATCTTACTGCATTAATAATCTTACTGCATTAATACTCTTACTGCATTCATACTCTTACTGCATTAATAATATTACTGCATTAATACTCTTACTGCATTAATAATCTTACTGCATTAATACTCTTACTGCATTAATAATATTACTGCATTAATACTCGTACTGCATTAATAATCTTACTGCATTAATAATCTTACTGCATTAATACTCTTACTGCATTAATAATCTTACTGCATTAATACTCTTACTGCATTAATAATATTACTGCATTAATACTCGTACTGCATTAATAATCTTACTGCATTAATAATATTACTGCATTAATAATCTTACTGCATTAATAATATTACTGCATTAATACTCTTACTGCATTAATACTCTTACTGCATTAATAATATTACTGCATTAATACTCGTACTGCATTAATACTCTTACTGCATTAATACTCGTACTGCATTAATACTCTTACTGCATTAATACTCTTACTGCCTTAATACTCTTACTGCATTAATAATATTACTGCATTCATACTCTTACTGCATTAATAATCTTACTGCATTAATAATCTTACTGAATTAATACTCTTACTGCATTAATAATATTACTGCATTAATACTTGTACTGCATTAATACTCTTACTGCATTAATAATCTTACTGCATTAATACTCTTACTGCATTAATACTCTTACTGCCTTAATACTCTTACTGCATTAATAATATTACTGCATTAATACTCTTACTGCCTTAATACTCTTACTGCATTAATAATATTACTGCATTAATAATATTACTGCATTAATACTCTTACCGCATTAATACTCTTACCGCATTAATACTCTTACCGCATTAATACTCTTACTTCATTAATACTCGTACTGCATTAATACTCTTACTGCATTAATACTCTTACTGCATTAATAATCTTACCGCATTAATACTCGTACTGCATTAATACTCTTACTGCATTAATAATCTTACTGCATTAATACTCTTACTGCATTCATACTCTTACTGCATTAATAATCTTACTGCATTAATACTCATACTGCATTAATACTCTTACTGCATTAATAATCTTACTGCATTAATACTCTTACTGCATTCATACTCTTACTGCATTAATAATCTTACTGCATTAATACTCGTACAGCATTAATAATCTTACTGAATTAATACTCTTACTTCATTAATACTCTTACTGCATTCATAATCTTACTGCATTAATAATCTTACTGCATTCATACTCTTACTGCATTACTAATCTTACTGCATTAATAATCTTACTGCATTAATACTCTTACTGCATTCATACTCTTACTGCATTAATAATATTACTGCATTAATACTCTTACTGCATTAATAATCTTACTGCATTAATACTCTTACTGCATTAATAATATTACTGCATTAATACTCGTACTGCATTAATAATCTTACTGCATTAATAATCTTACTGCATTAATACTCTTACTGCATTAATAATCTTACTGCATTAATACTCTTACTGCATTAATAATATTACTGCATTAATACTCGTACTGCATTAATAATCTTACTGCATTAATAATATTACTGCATTAATAATCTTACTGCATTAATAATATTACTGCATTAATACTCTTACTGCATTAATACTCTTACTGCATTAATAATATTACTGCATTAATACTCGTACTGCATTAATACTCTTACTGCATTAATACTCGTACTGCATTAATACTCTTACTGCATTAATACTCTTACTGCCTTAATACTCTTACTGCATTAATAATATTACTGCATTAATACTCTTACCGCATTAATACTCTTACTTCATTAATACTTGTACTGCATTAATACTCGTACTGCATTAATACTCTTACTGCATTAATACTCTTACTGCATTCATACTCTTACTGCATTAATAATCTTACTGCATTAATAATCTTACTGAATTAATACTCTTACTGCATTAATAATATTACTGCATTAATACTTGTACTGCATTAATACTCTTACTGCATTAATAATATTACTGCATTAATACTCTTACTGCATTAATACTCTTACTGCCTTAATACTCTTACTGCATTAATAATATTACTGCATTAATACTCTTACTGCCTTAATACTCTTACTGCATTAATAATATTACTGCATTAATAATATTACTGCATTAATACTCTTACCGCATTAATACTCTTACCGCATTAATACTCTTACTTCATTAATACTCGTACTGCATTAATACTCTTACTGCATTAATACTCTTACTGCATTAATAATCTTACCGCATTAATACTCGTACTGCATTAATACTCGTACTGCATTAATAATCTTACTGCATTAATACTCTTACTGCATTAATAATCTTACTGCATTAATACTCTTACTGCATTCATACTCTTACTGCATTAATAATCTTACTGCATTAATACTCGTACTGCATTAATAATCTTACTGAATTAATACTCTTACTTCATTAATACTCTTACTGCATTCATAATCTTACTGCATTAATACTCGTTCTGCATTAATACTCTTACCGCATTAATACTCTTACCGCATTAATACTCTTACCGCATTAATACTCTTACTTCATTAATACTCGTACTGCATTAATACTCTTACTGCATTAATACTCTTACTGCATTAATAATCTTACCGCATTAATAGTCTTACAGCATTAATAATATTACTGTATTAATACTCATACTGCATTAATACTCGTACTGCATTAATACTCTTACTTCATTAATACTCGTACTGCATTAATAATCTTACTGCATTAATACTCATACTGCATTAATACTCTTACTGCATTAATAATCTTACTGCATTAATACTCTTACTGCATTCATACTCTTACTGCATTAATAATCTTACTGCATTAATACTCGTACTGCATTAATAATCTTACTGAATTAATACTCTTACTTCATTAATACTCTTACTGCATTCATAATCTTACTGCATTAATAATCTTACTGCATTCATACTCTTACTGCATTAATAATCTTACTGCATTCATAATCTTACTGCATTAATACTCTTACTGCATTCATAATCTTACTGAATTAATAATATTACTGCATTAATAATCTTACTGAATTAATACTCTTACTACATTAATAATCTTACTGCATTAATAATCTTACTGAATTAATAATATTACTGCATTAATAATCTTACTACATTAATAATATTACTGCATTAATAATCTTACTAAATTAATACTCTTACTACATTAATAATCTTACTGCATTAATAATCTTACTGAATTAATACTCTTACTGCATTAATAATCTTACTACATTAATAATCTTACTGCATTAATAATCTTACTGAATTAATAATCTTACTGAATTAATACTCTTACTGAATTAATACTCTTACTGCATTAATAATCTTACTACATTAATAATCTTACTGCATTAATAATCTTACTGAATTAATAATCTTACTGCATTAATACTCTTACTGCATTAATACTCTTACTGCATTAATACTCGTACTGCATTAATACTCTTACTGCATTAATAATCTTACTGCATTAATAATCTTACTGCATTAATACTCGTACTGCATTAATACTCGTACTGCGTTAATACTCTTACTGCGTTAATACTCTTACTGCATTAATAATATTACTGCATTAATACTCTTACTGCATTAATACTCTTACTACCAGGAAAGAGCTTAATTTGTTTTGCACATCTTCATAATTATTTGGTGACAGAGAATAAACTGGATCACTGACAACAGCCCACGCTGAAAGGATGAAATGAACTTCATCGATCCCTGAGGGTGGATCAGGTCACGGCAGGAGACACACACACACACACACACACACACACACAAACGTGTCTTATAAGGAACAATAATTTAAACACAACACCACAGAACATGTTGCTCTGCTGGCGTTAAAGTTGACACACAGCTGCTCAACATTCAAAGACTTCTTTTGTTCTGAGAAATGACCAACAGCACGACGTGTAAACCCGAAAGGACGAGTGACACCTGAGCTGTACACAAATAAACGCGCTGCATGTGAACTAACCGACCCCGAGGAAAAACAACATCACAGCCGACACGCTGACCTTCTCCTCCTGCCTACGTCCAACTCCCTCAGACGGGATTATGTCGACTATCTTGATCATGAACCCCCCCGTATGTCATCTGCACTGACGGACCAAACCCTCCCACCACACATACACACACACACACACACACACACACACACACACACACACACACGCTGAAGCATGGGTAACCAGAGGACAAATTAGAAAAGAGAGGGAGCAGCTCTGTTTACTCAGGAAGAGGAAATCTGATTTACCGTCTGATTCTTGAACCATTAGTTGATTCACTTCAGACGAGGAAACCTAAAACCATAAGTGGGATGAACTGTACTGGATGTTTTCTGTCTTTACGTCCTGAATTATATATTTTTACCTCCACCCCAAAACAACGAAGGTGGATGAATCACGTTTCAATCAAAGGAGACAAAGAAAGTTTTTACATTGTAGTAAAAGTTTAGATTATTTAGTCTAAAAGAATGAATGTTTGTGGCTTCTAATCCTGAGAGCATTGGGAGAACTGAGAGAACATGATTGGCTCATAGATATTACAGCGAGGAGGATATGAAAATAATTCATCCTCTCCACGTTTGTGCCTTCCGTAACAACAAGGAACAACAAACCTCACTATTGTCCTCTCTGAGCTTCCGTACAAAGCGGCGGCGCTCGCTGTGTGTTTGTTGGAGTGTGAGTAAACAGTCTGTCTGCAGGAGACGCCATATTGAGGTAAATTATGGAGTCAGCATTAAAGATTAAACACGACAGAGTTCACCCCGGAGACCACAGAGGAAGTGGTCTCAGAGAAATGAATATTTATTGACAAGTGGCGTTATTGACACAGAATGAGTTGACACGTGGGAGCAGATGGTCTGTGTGTGTGTGTGTGTGTGTGTGTGTGTGTGTGTGTGTGTGTGTGTGTGTGTGTGTGTGTGTGTGTGTGTGTGTGTGTGTGTGTGTGTGTGTGTGTGTGTGAGTGTGTGAGTGAGATCTGATCGATATTGTCTCACGCCGGACTGAGAGACGGACGGAGAGAAAGAAAGCAGAAAACAGTTTCAGCTTCAGTCCACAGACGTCAGCTCACAAGACAGAAATAATATTTAAGAACTGCGTCCAGACATCCGGATAAACCATCACCTGCAAACCTTCATCAGGGTAACATCATGATTACTAAACGTCAGAATGAAGATCGATGATTAATTCATAGGGCTCGTGTTGAAACTTACTCGCGCTTCAATCAAATTTAAATATAAAGCCCAATATGTTACACATCTGTCTCCGCGGCTTTACAGACTGTACACATTCCCTGAAAGAACTCCACAATTAAAGATGGATGTCGTGTATACAGAATAATCTCAATCTCACCCGCAGCAGATTAAACCACGCGGACGTCTGGCGTCTGTGTGAGGTGCGTCTACAGTTTGCATCCTTTGCGTCTGGAGGTACAGACCATGTATGGAGGTCGGCCCACTCCCTACTTCCTACACTCCTGCAAACAAGAAGAAATATTGTGCGAATGCAACGCAACTGTTCAGAGTAAAAGGAGGAGACAAACAGTTCCATCTGAACGTGTTCGACAAATGCATTTCCATTACATAATTATATAATTTATCACATGATGTCTTTAGAGCCAAGTAAAATTGCTTTTACAAGTGTAAACACGGTCTGCATGGTCGAGTGCCATTTCCATTCAACTTTTTGTTTTCGCTAATGTAAAAAGATGAAAAATAACAACAAATAACAGGTTCTGAGCAGCAAACAGCAGGTCGGAGAGACGCGGTGAAAGCAGACTTTAAAACAAACAACAAGGAATGACAAAGAGAAGAAGAGCAGAGAGTCAGAGTTGAGTGAGTTTACTGTTATCTCTGAAGTTTCTCTGAAGTGAGAATATTGATCGGCAGAAGGACTGACGGACGGAGCTGATCTCGATCCCACGTCTTCAGTCCATGGTGGTCTCCTCGCCCCGCCGAGACGCCGTCCCCGACGCCCCCTCAGGCTCTATTTCTGTAGCGTCACATTATCCTCCCGCTATAAATCATTTGGACACAGCCGGTGAAATGAACATGACTTAGCACTCTGCGCTATTCTCAAGGAACGCCAACAAGTGTCTCAATCAATGCCAACGCGGCTTCTTCCCATACCAACACACATCGCTAAGTAATGAGCCACTCGAGAACTCATTTCATAGGGATTTTGCAACAGCCGAGGGCAGTTGTCAGGCTGCTCTTCTCTTTTAAAATGCATGTAGAGCAGCAAGGCTCTCCGCTGAAACCAGTGCTCAGGGAGTAAACAGCTTTCCAACCTCAGGATGTTAAATCTCTCCATTAAAAACAAGGACAATCAAAGTCAGACGACAGGGCTTGACACTGACACTGACATTGAAGTGATACATAAAAAGTTACAATCTTTTCCCCATATAGTTGTTATCGCGGGACGGATCCCTCCCCAGCTCCTCCCGTCCACATGAAGAAGTATCCCTGGGTAAGACACTGAATCCCCGACAGACCAGCGCCCGGCAGGGAAGCTCACAACCATCAGTGTTTTAATGTGTGAACAAGGTGGGAATTGGATGAAGTGCTAAAATACATGGAGCCAGTTGCCCATCCCTGCTCTAAGCTCTAAGGTGACCTTCCAGTGTAGAAAACATGATAAAGTGCCCTCTAAGGTGACCTTCTAGTGGAAAAAACATGATAAAGTGCCCTCTGAGGTGACCTTCCAGTGGAGAAAACATGATAAAGTGCCCTCTAAGGTGACCTTCTAGTGGAGAAAACATGATAAAGTGCCCTCTAAGGTGACCTTCTAGTGGAAAAAACATGATAAAGTGCCCTCTGAGGTCACCTTCTAGTGGAGAAAACATGATAAAGTGCCCTCTAAGGTGACCTTCCAGTGGAGAAAACATGATAAAGTGCCCTCTAAGGTGACCTTCTAGTGGAAAAAACATGATAAAGTGCCCTCTGAGGTCACCTTCTAGTGGAGAAAACATGATAAAGTGCCCTCTAAGGTGACCTTCCAGTGTAGAA
>NW_021166980.1:35000-57500 GCF_900634415.1 Cottoperca gobio | reverse complement strand
GCCGCTCGCTCCTCTGTCTTTACTGTAGAGTACAGCCGCTCGCTCCTCTGTCTTTACTGTAGAGTACAGCCGCTCGTTCCTCTGTGTTACTGTAGGATACGGCCGCTCGTTCCTCTGTGTTACTGTAGAGTACAGCCGCTCGCTCCTCTGTGTTACTGTAGAGTACGGCCGCTCGTTCCTCTGTGTTACTGTAGGATACGGCCGCTCGTTCCTCTGTGTTACTGTAGAGTACAGCCGCTCGCTCCTCTGTGTTTACTGTAGAGTACAGCCGCTCGCTCCTCTGTGTTACTGTAGAGTACAGCCGCTCGCTCCTCTGTCTTTACTGTAGAGTACAGCCGCTCGCTCCTCTGTCTTTACTGTAGAGTACAGCCGCTCGTTCCTCTGTGTTACTGTAGGATACGGCCGCTCGTTCCTCTGTGTTACTGTAGAGTACAGCCGCTCGTTCCTCTGTGTTACTGTAGGATACAGCCGCTCGCTCCTCTGTCTTTACTGTAGAGTACAGCCGCTCGCTCCTCTGTGTTACTGTAGAGTACAGCCGCTCGCTCCTCTGTGTTACTGTAGAGTACAGCCGCTCGCTCCTCTGTGTTACTGTAGAGTACAGCCGCTCGTTCCTCTGTGTTACTGTAGGATACGGCCGCTCGTTCCTCTGTGTTACTGTAGAGTACAGCCGCTCGCTCCTCTGTGTTACTGTAGAGTACAGCCGCTCGCTCCTCTGTGTTACTGTAGAGTACAGCCGCTCGTTCCTCTGTGTTACTGTAGGATACGGCCGCTCGTTCCTCTGTGTTACTGTAGAGTACAGCCGCTCGCTCCTCTGTGTTACTGTAGGATACGGCCGCTCGCTCCTCTGTGTTACTGTAGAGTACAGCCGCTCGCTCCTCTGTGTTACTGTAGAGTACAGCCGCTCGTTCCTCTGTGTTACTGTAGGATACGGCCGCTCGTTCCTCTGTGTTACTGTAGAGTACAGCCGCTCGCTCCTCTGTGTTACTGTAGGATACGGCCGCTCGCTCCTCTGTGTTACTGTAGAGTACAGCCGCTCGCTCCTCTGTGTTACTGTAGAGTACAGCCGCGCGCTCCTCTGTCTTTACTGTAGAGTACAGCCGCGCGCTCCTCTGTCTTTACTGTAGGATACATTCGCTCGCTCCTCTGTCTTTACTGTAGAGTACAGCCGCTCGCTCCTCTGTGTTACTGTAGAGTACAGCCGCTCGCCACTCTGTGTTACTGTAGGATACGGCCGCTCGCTCCTCTGTGTTACTGTAGAGTACATTTGCTCGCTCCTCTGTCTTTACTGTAGGATACGGCCGCTCGCTCCTCTGTGTTACTGTAGAGTACAGCCGCGCGCTCCTCTGTGCTAATAAACAACACGTTGCATATTGCTGTCATATTTGCATCCTGTGTCATTTTGCAGCTTGATTGCTTTTGCAGCGACACGATGCAGGAACATGTTTCTTTTCACTGGTTCTAGTTTCATAATGAAATTCTGTTCGTTAGTTAGTTGGAGATTTAAATGGCATGAAATTGACTGCTCCACTTAAACGCTCCAAAGGTCAACCTGAGCTTTGTGATGGCAGATTAATATTCGCTGCTGCTTCTGTGTTGCATTGTATTAAGATAGCTTTTGTTATCGGCTGTAAGATAAGGAGGAACTTAAAGGACGTGTTTGTACCTAAGCTGCTCTTTAGACAAAGTTATATTAATATACAAAACATATATAGCATAAAATAAAGGTTTGCATACGTTGTGAGTAAAGTAAAAGTGGAAAATATATATTCATGGTGAAATAAAGCCCAGATGACGGTGAGATGCATGAATGAAAGTGCAGGTTATTATGTTTTACATAATTAAACAACAAGCAGTGGAGATCGATTATGTCTCTATTTATAGGAATAATTATACAATTAGCTGCTATTAGCACAGTGCTTTATGAATCCATTGTCTAACATTCATCTCTGACCAAACACTCTCCTCTAATTATTATGTTTTCTGATCTGTCAACATTTCTATCATTTTATTCATTTAAGCAGAAATAAAAGACAAATAACAAACATACAGAAGATATCAACAATGCAATGTCCTTTTTACAGTAAGTGTGAATAAGATACAAACACTTAAAGTCGTTTCATCATAATCTGGTATTTGTTTCAGAAACCAGAAACTATTTGTGATTTGTTGTAGATTTGAGATGTTGTTTACCTGATGCTGATGAAGCTGCAGCTCTTTTGTTTCACTGCATTAACTTTTAACATAAAACACAAAGTTCATCATACAGAATCAGAACTGCTCCACAAAATGTGTTTCTGTTGTGAAATAAAAAAATGCAAATGTGAGTCTTCGGCACACTTTAATATAAAAAGCTGAATAAAGAATAAACGTTAGAGTTTAGCGTTCCTCTGACCTTTGGTGTCAGTAACACTGAAGTGATTTAGATTCAGGATTTAAAATGCACACAAACCCCAGATTCAAGAGGAGCGAGGTTGTACTTATACAACCTCACAGCTAACACTCGGATCATTTAGTAAAAATAGAAAAACACGGACTAAAAATCCTCCAATTAAAAGTTCTGAATTCAAAATGTAAAAGTGCAGATCAGCAAAATGTGCTGCAGTTAATTTGCACACAAACCAGACAGACAAACAATAACGACAAGAAAAGAAAACATCATTTATAAAAGAGAAGAAAAACAAACTGAGAAATACTTAATAACAAGAAACTGAAGAATGTTCTTAAATAAATTAACTTAAAGCTTTAAAAGTAAAAGTGTTTTATTATATTATTATATTATTATATTATTATATTATTATATTATTATATATTATTATATTATTATATTATTATATTATTTTATTATTTTATTATTATATTGCATTATTATATTATTATGTTATTATTATATTATGCTTATAATTTGTCAATGTGGAGCCAATTTCAGATATATTAGACACTTCTGTAGATTATTAGTGCAGTTCTGCAATGTAGTAAAAAGTGTTTAGTATAAAATGTAAATACTTAAATGTGTGTGTGTGTGTGTGTGTGTGTGTGTGTGTGTGTGTGTGTGTGTGCGTGTGTGCGTGTGTGCGTGTGTGTGTGTTGCAGGAAGTGCCCTGATGGGTTTGACTGTCTGAAGGCGGGGAGGAACCCGAACTACGGCTACACCAGCTTCGACAGCTTCGGTTGGGCCTTCCTGTCTCTGTTCCGCCTGATGACGCAGGACTACTGGGAGAACCTGTACCACCAGGTAACATTCATGTGTATTTACATCACTTTATTATTCATGCTCTAATTAACCCGTTATCATCATTATTCTATAAATTAAGCCCTTTCGTAGCTGCGCCCGCATCTCTCGTCCATGTTTTTTGAATACATAAAGGTTATTCTTGACCTTGGAAGCAGAAGATGTTTGGAGATTTCGATCGTTTCACGAGATGAAGAATGTTTTTTAAACTTCAGCTTTGAGCCGACAGGGACCAAATCAAATCAAATTTATATATATAGCCCAATATCACAAATTATACATTTGTCTCAGTGTGCTTTACAGACTGTACAGGTTACGACACACTCTGTCCTTAGACCCTCACATCGCACAATGAAACATTTGACAGAAATTATGTTGTGTTGAAAAAAAAAAAAAGAGAAAGTTTGGATGAATCCAAGGAAAATGTCAAAAAGGCTTCCCGGTGTCCAGCAGGACCAGGTCAGCAGGCGCAGCCACGATTCATGATCCTGACGTAAACTTTATCAGTGGCAACCTGCCACATGAGAGACAGACACTCCGGGGATGATGAGTTAGTAACATACATTTACATAAATACATACAGATAGAGAGGGAGAAGAAGAGAGGGAGGGGAGGAGAGAGGAAGAGAAGGAAGAGAGCAGGGAGGTGTCCCCCGGCAGTCTAAGCCTATAGCAGCATAACTAGGGGCTGATCCAGGGCAAACCTGAGCCAGCCCTAACTATAAGCTTTATCAAAAAGGAAAGTCTTTAGCCTACTCTTAAATGTGGAGAGTGTGTCTGCCTCCCGAACACAAACTGGAAGCTGGTTCCACTGGAGAGGAGCTTGATAGCTGAAGGCTCTGGCTCCCATTGTACTCTTAGAGACTCTAGGAACCACAAGTAACCCTGCAGTCTGGGAGCGTAATGCTCTAGTTGGTTTATAAGGTACTATGAGATCTTTAAGATATGCTGGAGCCTGACCATTAATTGATTTGTAAGTCAGGAGAAGGATTTTGAATTCTATTCTGTATTTTACCGGGAGCCAGTGCAGAGCAGCTAATACAGGAGTAATATGATCCCGTTTCCTTGTTCTAGTCAATACACGTGCCGCTGCATTTTGGATCAACTGAAGAGTCTTAAGAGACTTTTTGGGACAACCTGATAACAATGAGTTGCAGTAATCCAGCCTTGAAGTAACAAATACATGGACTAGTTTTTCTGCATCATTTTGAGACAGGATGTGTCTTATGTTTGCAATGTTACGTAGATGAAAGAAGGCAGTCCTTGGCAATCCCTCAAAGTTTGTGGAGAAACTCCAGAACAGACGTTTAGATGTGGGGATTGTTTCCTCGTCTGCCGTTTGTTCAAACCTCCACTTTTAAAGTAGTTTGATGCACAGACGATGTTGAACTTCTTGACTCAAAGAAATGTTTTTATTTAGAGTCTAAACTTTGATCGGGGTTCAGTTCTGTGAGTTTTACCTGTAAATATGAGTTTAAACCTGCAGAACTCTTTCAGCTCTTCTCTGTGAGCAGCTCCTCCCTGAAGTCAGTCCAACCTGCGTCTCTTCTGTCGTCTGTAGTTTGGCAGCTGAGAGGAAACTGTTCACACAGTTTTCAGACCAAAGCAAACAAAACCTGTTTACAGGGAAGTTTCATCCTGTCGTGTTGTGTTGTTGCAGACGCTGCGCTCGGCCGGTAAGACCTACATGGTGTTCTTCGTGGTGGTGATCTTCCTGGGCTCCTTCTACCTGGTCAACCTCATCCTGGCCGTGGTGGCGATGGCGTACGAGGAACAGAACCAGGCGACCATCTCCGAGGCCTGCCAGAAAGAGCGGGAGTTTCAGGTGGCCATGGAGAGGCTGAAGAAGGAACAGCAGGTAAACTGAGGACGTGATGCTCTAACACGGGATATAAATGTTCAGTGTGAGCATGAAGCACTAACCTTCTGCTGTTCTTCCTTCTTATTTATGCATAAGTTTAAATGCACTGCCGTACTTCTTCCTCCAGGCTGCAGCACAGAAGCTTCTCGATTCGGACTCCATGATGTCACCAGACCTGTCCCCGTTCGGCCTGCCATTGGACGGCATGGAGGAGCGGAGGCGGAGTCAGGCGCTGGTGGGCGCGGCCGACGTGGAGGCGAACCTGTCGGAGGAAAAGCTGCTGCAGGTGGACACGATGGACGGGGCAAAGGTGAGAGATGAAGAATCTGCAGGTGTGTCCTTTTCATCTTGTTGTAACGCAGTCAGAGTTAAAAGTCTTCCGTCTCCTCCAGCCCCTCCACCCGCTCCTCGCTCGCTCCTTCTCCACGAGGACTCGGCGAAGCAGTCAGGTCTCCTCCATCTTCAACTTCCGTCTGAGGAGCCGGGGGTCGGAGGGGGAGATGGCTGACGACGAGTACAGCGCCCCGGGTGACGTGGTGGAGGGCGTCAGGGGTCGGACCTACAGCGGCGGCACCTTCAGTGGCATCCTGCCCCACCCGTGGCCTAAACGACGGCCGAGCACCTACAGCAACGCCAGCAGGAGCTCCCAGGTGAGGAATGAGAGTTTAATACTTATTTATATAGTATATATCATACTTCTATGTTCTGGTGGTGAGACTGTGTGATGAAGTAGGACTACTGTTACTGCGACTTTGTGTTTGTCCCTGACGTCAGAGATGTTCCTGAAGAACCTACACACATCAGATTCCTCTCTTTGTGTGTTTCCAGGTGTTTTATCCAACTCTGAACGTCAACGGGAAGCTGTTTGTTGCCATGGACCAGAACGGGGTTTCCCCACCACCACTGCAGGGGCAGCTGCCTGCCTGCACCATGGAGAAGGTCAAGGAGGAGAGTGTGAGTAGTGTGTGTGTGTGTGTGTGTGTGTGTGTGTGTGTGTGTGTGTGTGTGTGTGTCGCAGTGGAAACAATGGTGGTGACTGCAGCCATTCAACACTCAGACATGTGAATTATGAATCAGCGTTTTGCATAACTCCACTCTGATATCATGGACTAAAGACACACACACACACACACACACACACACACACACACACACACACATTTCCGAGCACACTGTGTCACTGCTATGGCATCAGGGCCTAAAGCCACACATACCAGCACAGTCACGTTACTGAGGTGTCCTTCCTTTACACACACACACACACACACACACACACACACATACACCAATGCTGCGACTGGTATCAGATTTCCCAAAAGCATTCAGACGCATTGCTTAGCGCTGTCAATCACGACGAACACGTCCCTGAACGCACCGTTCTTCACATCTTCTGATGAAGAAGAGTTTTTGCATTTTAACGTCTATTTCCAATCAAATACTTCCAGGTTTCAACTTAAATGTAGAAAGAGTGGAGTAACAATAGGAGAAGTCAATTGTCCTGATAGTATTTCTTTAGTTACTGTGGTAGTTACAACATATTCTGCAATAATGAAGATAATTAACATATATTAATATATATTAATATATATTAATATGTATTCAAATATATTAATATATATTAATATATATTAATATGTATTCAAATATATTAATATATATAAATATATTTAATATTAATATATATCTCAGAGGAAGGTTACTGAAGAACATAACACTTACTTTATGTTCTTCATTCCCAAAATGAATAATAATACAAATGAATATGTTGTTAAGATGTATAGTGAAAGTCAAATGAAATGGGATAAAAGTTGCTGATAAACACTTGAGACTCTCTGTTCACTTAGTTTAATATGTTCTCAGCATTATGAAAGTCTGGTAACATCCAGGAAATCAGCTGTGTGCCTGGAGACACACGCACACACACACACACACACACACACACACACACACACACACACACACACACACACACACACTCAAACACAGACACACACACCCTGTGTTATGTCATTTCAGAAACAAGCAGCAGAGATGATAATCAGATCACACTCACACTGCATGACTCAGTGTGTGTGTGTGTGTGTGTGTGTGTGTGTGCGTGTGCGTGTGCGTGTGCGTGTGCGTGTGAGAGAGTACTTTCACTCTTGGTACTGAAAGTACATTTGATAATATACTTCAGTATTATTCCCTGTTTTCCACATCTCTGATCTTTTTTAAATGTCCATTTTTATTTTCATTTGTCCCAGTCTTGTAACACAGCAGCGTTCAGAGAATTTAAGTTTTATCTTCAGCCTGACGGCTCCGTGTCATCAGGGATTACATTTATTTCAATCCTTATTTACAGTCTTTCCCATCAGGCAGCAGGTCAGAGTATTACGAGGACGAACACAGTAGCTCCATGCCTGCAGGTGTTAGTCACCTCCACCTGCCCGGTGCCTTCTCTCTTATATAACAAGAAGAAGAAGGATTTTATATTTCAACTGCACATGAGGGCTGCTCGTATTACTAAAGGAACAATACTCCATTACAAGTAGAAGTCCTGCATTCAAAACCCTGTCGCACTATCTCTGAAGTTCCTGCTGCATTAATGTGTGTGTTACATGTTCCTGTTACATTAATGTGTGTGTTACATGTTCCTGTTACATTAATGTGTGTGTTACATGTTCCTGCTGCATTAATGTGTGTGTTACATGTTCCTGCTGCATTAATGTGTGTGTTACATGTTCCTGTTACATTAATGTGTGTGTTACATGTTCCTGTTACATTAATGTGTGTGTTACATGTTCCTGTTACATTAATGTGTGTTACATGTTCCTGCTGCATTAATGTGTGTGTTACATGTTCCTGTTACATTAATGTGTGTGTTACATGTTCCTGTTACATTAATGTGTGTGTTACATGTTCCCGTTGCATTAATGTGTGTGTTACATGTTCCTGTTACATTAATGTGTGTGTTACATGTTCCCGTTGCATTAATGTGTGTGTTACATGTTCCTGTTACATTAATGTGTGTTACATGTTCCCGTTGCATTAATGTGTGTGTTACATGTTCCTGTTACATTAATGTGTGTGTTACATGTTCCTGTTACATTAATGTGTGTTACATGTTCCTGTTACATTAATGTGTGTGTAACATGTTCCTGCTGCATTAATGTGTGTGTAACATGTTCCCGCTACATTAATGTGTGTGTTACATGTTCCTGTTACATTAATGTGTGTGTTACATGTTCCTGTTACATTAATGTGTGTGTAACATGTTCCCGCTACATTAATGTGTGTTACATGTTCCCGTTACATTAATGTGTGTGTTACATGTTCCTGTTACATTAATGTGTGTGTTACATGTTCATGCTGCATTAATGTGTGTGTTACATGTTCCTGTTACATTAATGTGTGTGTTACATGTTCATGCTGCATTAATGTGTGTGTTACATGTTCCCGCTACATTAATGTGTGTGTTACATGTTCCTGTTGCATTAATGTGTGTGTTACATTAATGTGTGTGTTACATGTTCCTGTTACATTAATGTGTGTGTTACATGTTCCTGTTACATTAATGTGTGTGTTACATGTTCCTGTTACATTAATGTGTGTGTTACATGTTCCTGCTGCATTAATGTGTGTGTTACATGTTCCTGTTACATTAATGTGTGTGTTACATGTTCCTGTTACATTAATGTGTGTGTTACATGTTCCTGTTACATTAATGTGTGTGTTACATGTTCCCGTTACATTAATGTGTGTGTTACATGTTCCTGTGACATTAATGTGTGTGTTACATGTTCCTGTTACATTAATGTGTGTGTTACATGTTCCTGTTACATTAATGTGTGTGTTACATGTTCCTGTTACATTAATGTGTGTGTTACATGTTCCCGTTACATTAATGTGTGTGTTACATGTTCCCGCTACATTAATGTGTGTGTTACATGTTCCCGCTGCATTAATGTGTGTGTTACATGTTCCTGTTACATTAATGTGTGTGTTACATGTTCCTGTTACATTAATGTGTGTGTTACATGTTCCTGTTACATTAATGTGTGTGTTACATGTTCCTGTTGCATTAATGTGTGTGTTACATGTTCCTGTTACATTAATGTGTGTGTTACATGTTCCTGTTACATTAATGTGTGTGTTACATGTTCATGCTGCATTAATGTGTGTGTTACATGTTCCTGTTACATTAATGTGTGTGTTACATGTTCATGCTGCATTAATGTGTGTGTTACATGTTCCCGCTACATTAATGTGTGTGTTACATGTTCCTGTTGCATTAATGTGTGTGTTACATTAATGTGTGTGTTACATGTTCCTGTTACATTAATGTGTGTGTTACATGTTCCTGTTACATTAATGTGTGTGTTACATGTTCCTGTTACATTAATGTGTGTGTTACATGTTCCTGTTACATTAATGTGTGTGTTACATGTTCCTGTTACATTAATGTGTGTGTTACATGTTCCTGTTACATTAATGTGTGTGTTACATGTTCCTGTTACATTAATGTGTGTGTTACATGTTCCCGTTACATTAATGTGTGTGTTACATGTTCCTGTTACATTAATGTGTGTGTTACATGTTCCTGCTGCATTAATGTGTGTGTTACATGTTCCTGTGACATTAATGTGTGTGTTACATGTTCCTGTTGCATTAATGTGTGTGTTACATGTTCCCGTTACATTAATGTGTGTGTTACATGTTCCTGTGACATTAATGTGTGTGTTACATGTTCCTGCTACATTAATGTGTGTGTTACATGTTCCTGTTACATTAATGTGTGTGTTACATGTTCCTGTTACATTAATGTGTGTGTTACATGTTCCTGTTACATTAATGTGTGTGTTACATGTTCCCTGTTACATTAATGTGTGTGTTACATGTTCCCACGTTACATTAATGTGTGTGTTACATGTTCCCTGTACATTAATGTGTGTGTTACATGTTCCTGTTACATTAATGTGTGTGTTACATGTTCCTGTTACATTAATGTGTGTGTTACATGTTCCTGTTACATTAATGTGTGTGTTACATGTTCCTGTTACATTAATGTGTGTGTTACATGTTCCTGTTACATTAATGTGTGTGTTACATGTTCCTGTTACATTAATGTGTGTGTTACATGTTCCTGTTACATTAATGTGTGTGTTACATGTTCCTGTTACATTAATGTGTGTGTTACATGTTCCTGCTACATTAATGTGTGTGTTACATGTTCCTGTTACATTAATGTGTGTATTACATGTTCCTGTTACATTAATGTGTGTGTTACATTTTCCTGCTGCAACGTTAAATTAAATTATAGTGTTATAATTAAATCAAATAAACAACTTCAACAAAACATTAATTAAACATTATTGGCAGTTTTTAATTTAATTTAATTTAATTTAATTTGCTGGAAATAAATGTATTTTTATTTAATACATTTGAAATTCAAAAATATAATTCTTAATGCTTTTTAGACTTAATTAGATTATTTCTAAGGGTAAAAACAGAATGCACACACACACACACACACACACACACACACACACACACACACACACACACACAATGAACTGTGTGTGTGTTGATCAGGTTTGAGGAGTTCCGTCTTCTTGTCTGCAGCTCGTGTGTGTGTTCACTTTATACTTCATGCTTCCACTTGAAGTCTTTCTGCTTCCTGCATGAAGAGCACGGAGCTGTCGTCCTGCTGCTCACACTGATGGAGAGACAAGTGAATGTTACCACGGCAACCCACAGTAGCTAACCCAAGCTAAATTAGAGCACGGCTGGGGTGTGTGTGTGAGTGTGTGTGTGTGTGTGTGTGTGTGTGTGCGCGCTGCCCCAGTGCTTCCCTGCCTGACACGCAGACAGGATGTAGGTGTTGTCGTGGGCGGCGACCTTCAGGCCCGTGCGTCACGTCTCATTGGAGGAACATTTACAGGGAGTGTTATGTAATCACACCTGAGAAAATCAGGTTCATGGAGCTTCATCTCTTTAGACATTTATTACTTCTAAACATGCAGTTTTATTTCCTCCACCAAGGAGGTCATGTTGTCCGTCTGTCTGCAGGGTTACAGTTTCATGAAAGATGCAACGTTAACAAAAGTAAACGTCTCGGGCCTTTGTGCTGCATTCAATTGCTGTCGGAAAAATCTAAATCGGAAAATTGTTAGTTTAAAATGTAGAGATGTTAGTGATTAATTATGTCGTTTAATTTAAGCTTTTAGTTGGAGAGGCGACAAATTAATCAGATTTTAAGAGTCGAGTAAGTCAACCCACACACACACACACACACACACACACACATAATGTCAGGTCACACATAGTGCCGTGATTTCCTTGTGTGAGTGTGAGTGTGTGTGTGTGAGTGTGTGTGTGTGTGTGTGTGTGTGTGTGTATGTGTGTGTGTAACAGTGCTGATGAATGAACCGTGATTGTTTAGTGTTGTACAGCGCGTGTGTGTGTGTGTGTGTGTGTGTGTGTGTGTGTGTGTGTGTGTGTGTGTGTGTGTGTGTGTGTGTGTTTATATAAATATTGTGTTTAAGAAGTTATGAAATGACTTCCTGTGTCTCAGGTCCCCACGTCCACCACGGAGCTCAGCACGATGCTGCTCCCTCGTCCTTCGTCCACACAGGGGTCCCAGCAGCGGGGGAGGGCGCTCAGCGCTGCCAGCTACCTCACTGACGCCATGGAAGGTGAGCGGCATAACGGAAATACACACCTGTGCAGCGACACTTCAGATATGAATCTATGATCAACATCATCTCCATAATGCTCAACAGTGAAAGGGTCATTAATGTTCTGAAATGAGGATTATGATCCATAAAGCGATGTCATGTGCTCTCGTCGAGGCCAAACGTCCGTTTAATATCAACCTTGTGTTAAACACGTGTTTTATTGGCGAGCGGCTGTGAAGGGCGAGCCCACAGTGTCGACGGCTGGATTCTAAACTGATCCAACAAACTTTCATAAAAACTAATAGTTCACCAAAATGTCGACAAGAACAATTATTGAATATGTTCTTTGGGAGTTTGGAGCGTCAGCGACGTGTTCCTTCACTCTACCTTCATGGTGACGATTCATCTGATGCTCTGCTTTGTTCCACGCTTATAACTCTTTAGATCTGCATGTTCTGGAACGTCAATGTGAATGACTTAACCGTCCAACAAGTGAGGTCACTACTGACTCCGAACACACACACAGGAAACATTCGTGTAACTCAGAGCGACGTGCACATCATCATCTTCAGTATCAAAGTAATTGAGTAATAGTTGTTGGTACAGTCATGAGTGCACAGCAACAGGAGCTTCTTCTAACTCTGCTTACTTTTAATGTAAATGTAAGGCTTCAGAGCAGCACTAACAGCCCATTGGTGAGCTTTTACCAGGTATGTGTGTATTAGTCTGCTCGATTAACACACACACACACACACACACACACACACATGTTTTACTGACCATCACGGGACCAATGTCCCCATAAAGCACAAACATGGGAAATAAGGTTCAATCTGAAAAATACCGAAGTTACCCTTTAATACAGAACTGAAACCTGGTCTGACTCTTTGTGTGTGTGACCATGTGTGTGTGACCATGTTTTGGTTTGAATTTTGCATCGCGACTGAGTTCGTTAACACTTTTGTGTGAATGTGTGTGTATTTCCTGTCTGTCTGCATGCGTGTGGAATTGTGTAGCCTTGTCTGAGTTTGTATCCAAGTGTGTGTGTGTGTGTATGTGTGTGTGTGTGTGTGTGTGTGTGTGTGTGTGTGTGTGTGTGTGTATTGCTGGCCAAGCCAACCCCAGGGGGACACTGGCTTTGTTTGTGCGAGAGAGTCGGAAAATAGAGAGAGAGAGTGTGTGTTATGATGGTTACGCTCATTAACCACTAGATTGTGTGTGTATGTGTGTGTCTGTGTGTGTGTGTTTGATGATATTCATGTATTAGATATTTCCGGTTCATATCTGTCCAATTCTGTGTGTGTGTGTGTGTGTGTGTGTGTGTGTGTGTTGAGTCACTGTCTCTCCCCTCTGGCTGCTCTGAGAACAGATCATCTCTGAACTACAAGAAGCCGTCCTCCTCCCTCCATCTGTACATCCTTCATGATCTCCTTCCTTCCTCTCATCCTTCATTATTCTCTTTATTTTCTCTCTTACATTCTGTATGTTTGACAGTTTTATTTAATATAAAGAGTGTTCTTGGCTACAGGACAGTAAATCCACTTAACTTCTTCATCCCTCACCTTGTTTTTAAGGGTTATTCTGCTTTCTTTCCGCCGTGTTTTATCATAAAGTTGATAACATTTGCTTTAAAAAGCTACTTTAATATTTAATGTTCTCGCAGAAGTGTGGATTTGGGTCACATGACTTGGACTCGAGTATTTAATAAGTAAATTAATAAAAGTCTTGGCGCTCGCCTCACAACTCTCCTGATGCCAGAAGACGATGTTCAAACTGAGTGTGTGAACACTTTATTATTATTATTATATATTACAGTATTATCAATAAACCAATTATAGAAATAAGACAATAACAACATCACAACACCAAACAGCTGATTTATCCATCATCCATCCATCATTTATCTATTCATCCAATGGATGATACACCCATATGATGTATGGATAAATGATGGATGGATGATGGATTGATGATGGATGGATTGTGGATAGATTGATAGATGGGTTGGTGGGTGGATGATGGATGTATGGGTGGATGAATAGATAAATGATGGATGTATGATGGATGATGAATAGATAAATTATGGATGTATGATGGATGATGAATAGATAAATTATGGATGTATGATGGATGATGAATAGATACATTATGGATGGATGATGGATGAATAGATAGATGATGGATGACGGATGGATGAATAGATAAATGATGGATAATGGATGGATGATTTAAATATGAATATAACATCATATATAAAAGTACTGGATGGATTATAAGATTGCAAATTTCTTTAAAAGTGTCAAATGTTGTACAAACGTTACGACTTGAACTCGTCTCAGCACCTTGTTAATGGAAATAGTTTTTAAAATAATTAGTGTTTAATGCTTGGTTTTAAAATACCAGCCACACAGAGGATAACAATAGTTCTATTTAATGTATGTTCCACTTTATTAGACTGCAGGATAACCTCCATGATGAGGAGGCATCGAGGGAACTTTCACTTATCAGATTGATTCACTTTTTCTCTGTCGTCCAATTTATCAATTTTCTTCTTAATATTCATAATTCACTTTCTGAAGGCTTTGGGTGTTGAGGGGCTGTCTTGGTTGACACGCCTCGTCAACATTGCGTGGAATTCTGGGACAGTGCGCCTAGGGGTTGGCAGACCGGGGTGGTGGTTCCCCTATTTAAAAAGGGGAACCAGAGAGTGTGTGCCAACTACAGGGGTATCACACTTTTCAGCCTCCCTGGTAAAGTCTACTCCAAGGTACTGGAAAGGAGGGTTCGGCCGGTAGTCGAACCTCTGATTGAAGAGGAACAATGCGGATTCCGTCCTGGTCGTGGAACGACGGACCAACTCTTTACTCTTGCAAAGATCCTGGAGGGGGCCTGGGAGTATGCCCATCCGGTCTACATGTGTTTTGTGGATCTGGAGAAGGCGTATGACCGGGTCCCCCGGGTGATACTGTGGGAGGTGCTGCTGCGGGAGTATGGGGTGAGGGGTCACTTTTGAGGGCCATCCAATCCCTGTACGCCCGAAGCGAGAGTTGTGTCCGGATACTCGGCAGTAAGTCGGACTCGTTTCCAGTGAATGTTGGCCTCCGCCAGGGCTGCGCTTTATCTCCACTCCTGTTCGTGACTTTCATGGACAGGATATCGAGGCGTAGTCGTGGAGGAGAGGGGTTGCAGTTTGGTGACCTGAGGATCTCATCGCTGCTCTTTGCAGATGATGTGGTCCTTATGGCATCATCGGTCTGTGACCTTCAACAGTCACTGGATCGGTTCGCAGCCGAGTGTGCAGCGGTTGGGATGAGGATCAGCACCTCAAAATCTGAGGCCATGGCTCTCAGCAGGAAACCGGTGGATTGCCTACTCCGGGTAGGGAATGAGCCATTACCCCAAGTGAAAGAGTTCAAGTACCTCGGGGTCTTGTTCGCGAGTGAGGGGACGATGGAGTGAGAGATTGGCCGGAGAATCGGAGCAGCAGGGGCGGTACTACAGTCACTTTACCGCACCGTTGTGACGAAAAGAGAGCTGAGCCAGAAGGCAAAGCTCTCAATATACCGGTCGATCTTCGTTCCTACCCTCACCTATGGTCATGAAGGCTGGGTTATGACCGAAAGAACAAGATCACGGGTACAAGCGGCCAAAATGGGTTTTCTCAGACGGGTGGCTGGCGTCTCCCTTAGAGATAGGGCATCGGGCGTCCCTTTACGTTGAAAGGAGCCAGTTGAGGTGGTTCGGGCATCTAGTAAGGATGCCACCTGGGCGCCTCCCTAGGGAGGTGTTCCAGGCACGTCCAGCTGGGAGGAGACCCCGGGGAAGACCCAGGACTCGGTGGAGAGATTATATCTCCTCACTGGCCTGGGAACGCCTCAGGATCCCCCAGTCAGAGCTGGAGGATGTGGCCCGGAGAAGGGAAGATTGGGGTTCCTTACTGGAGCTGCTGCCCCCGTGACCCGATCCTGGATAAGATGTAGACGATGGATGGATGGATGGATCTATTAATGGATTCAATAATTCTCTATAATTACTTGCTTCTCTCTTGTTTTGTTGCAGAACTGGAGGAGGCCCATAAGAAGTGCCACCCATGCTGGTACGTGTTTGCCCACCGGTACCTGGTGTGGGAGTGCTCGCCCTCCTGGCTGAGGCTGAAGCAGCTGGTGAACATCATGGTGATGGATCCCTTCCTGGACCTCACCATCACCGTCTGCATCGTCCTCAACACGCTCTTCATGGCCATGGAGCATTACCCCATGACCGACGAGTTCAACGGCATGCTGAGCATCGGAAACCTGGTAGGACTGAGGGCTGGTGGAGGAAGGGTGATGGGTGGGTGGATGAATAGATAAATTATGAATGGGTGGATGATGGATGGATGATGGATTGATGATGGATGGATGGATGATGGATTGATGATGGATGGGTGATAGATTGATGATGGATGGATGATGGATTGATGATGGATGGATGATGGATTCATGATGGATGGATGATAGATTGATGATGGATGGATGATGGATTGGTGGATAGATTGAGAGATGGGTTGGTGGGTGGATGATGGATGTATGATGGATATATGGATGAATAGATGAATAGATGAATGATGGATGATGGATGGATGAATAGATAAATGATGGATGGATGATGGATGAATGAATAGATAAATGATGGATGTATGATGGATGATGGATGGATGAATAGATACATTATGTATGATGGATGTATGGATGTACGTTGCGTACCTGCTGTAGGTGACGAGATTTAAGTGACTGATAGTCACATTTGAAATGAATATAGTAAAACTAAGAACAAATGCATTTGTATCTTCTCGTCTGCTCCCAATGATAAGAGTTTCTCCTGTTGAGCGCCACAGTAACTCCAGGGCAACATTACCCTTCCTGATCGAATTGTGCATTATTTTATCCCAATAAAATGTGTCCCAGAAGATGTCCAGCACCATGTATCGTGTAGTTAAAAATCACTCATGCTTTTGTAAGACGTGTAGTGACTGTGGAATAAGTAAATACAAAGAAAGTGAGCAACAACAGTCCTGAGTTGATCTCCAGATCCTCGTTTCATGCAGAAACGAAGCCATTTAGTCTGCACTGTACAACCTTTATCTGTGTTCTGATGAAGCTTTGCTCCTCAACATCTTACAAACCTTTATTGGAAGAGCGTTGTGTGGAGCATGAACCTCCTCAGAAGGTGTTTACACAGTTTGTCCAGTAAATAAACTCCAGGCGAGTTCAGGAGTCAGTTAGATTCAGTGACAAAGAACAAGCCTGTTTGAGAAACGACCCTTGGACCTTTAGGAACCTTAAACCCTTTTGTACAATTCACAAACCTCAGGATTCAGAGAGTAAAAATAGACACCGCTGTGTTTGCTCTCGTAGAGTGTGTGTGTGTGTGTGTGTGTGTGTGTGTTTGTTGCTCACTAGAACAGCGAGGGGAGCTTCAGTATCAGAGCTGACAGAAACGGGTCGGATGGTTTTAACCAGCGTGACTAACTCCAGTGTTTGACCTGCAGGTGTGCTGGCGATCTGACAGGAGCTGATAGGTTGATGCAATATGGTAATTGGTTCACCTGAGGTGTGAAAATCTTGCGGCCAAAATCACCATGTTGATCACACCTGCCCCCCACACACACACACACACACATGCTTGTACCTGTCCAGTGATGTCCGGTTCCCTCAGCTCAGGCTGCAGGCAGCTGTTTGGGGCAGAGAATGGTAATAAAGGTTATAAGTAGAAACAGTCGCTGTCGGCCTGCAGCGCTGGTGTTCAATCACTGGGTCTGAGGCTAAAAGCGGGCCGCTGTGAGAGCACTGCCTGGATCCCCATAGATTATTAGATTAAGTCTATGATAACCCAGATTTCAGTTACAGCGTGTAAATGACCTGAAGGAATAAGTAACGTTCAGGTTTGTGTGTAGAATCTTTTCAAAGAAACAATTCCAGAAATTCAGCTTCCTAAGAAATGTCCTCTTCCCCGTCAACACACACACACACACACACACACACACACACACACACACACACACACACACACACACGGCTGACATCTTCAGATCACTCTGCAGTAGACTGCAGGACATAATGCAGATGAGAGATGTGTTGAGGCTGTTTTCACAGCGAGTTCCTCTCACTTTAACGCTGCTGCTCTGCTTCATGCTTCTGTATAGTAGGTCTGGAACATGTGTTGTCCCTTTGTTAACAAAACCAGACCGTTAAGAGCTCCGTGCACATTTCATAGATTAACTTCACCTACATGTCCTCTGCAGGGTCACAGGAGGCCTGGGCCGGAGGTGCAACCTGCATGAACATTAAGTACGCAGGACAAATGCTGAACAACGTGCAGAACTGTGAGCTGCATGTTGTTCCACAGAGACCTGAGCGCTTCATCAAAGATAGAAAGCCTCAAATCTTCACTGATTTCTTGAAAAATCTAGTTCAGGTACACGTTGAGGAGAAAGGATCAGACAACTATTCTTTATGCAAACTTCTCCCATACTGAGACTTAACTACCAGCGTGGAAACACACCACAACATCTCTGCTTCAGGCCTCAGGATGCTCCAAACACAACGCCTGATCGTCTAACAGACTCTGAAACCAGCTTTCCAACCTCACAATTGGTGCATCAAAAGATTTATGTAACTTTACAAAATATGCATTCATGGCCCCCTGAATCTGACAGCTGATCAGTGTAGTTCACTGGTAGTTAATGTATGTGATTTATTCTGAAGAACATCATGTATTCAACAGTCCCAGCAGTTACAGTTGCCTCCTCTGCAGTTTTAATGTCACCGTATACTTCTGCAGCGTAAACAGTCTCAACTTTATTTAATTTAGAGGCTGAGTCACGTCAAAGGGATCCGATTGCAGTCTGGAGCCGCTAAGTTCTTTAAAGGATCATTCCTCTAATCTCCGTAGATGTTTACATAGCATTTAGCTGACGGACAGGACAGTGTGTGTGTGTGTGTGTGTGTGTGGTGTGTGTGTGTGTGTGTGTGTGTGTGTGTGTGTGTGTGTGTGTGTGTGTGTGTGTGTGCGTGTGTGTGTGTGCGTGTGTGTGTGTGTGTGTGTGTTACATTATCTAATCTCTGTGTTTGCATATCTTTTCACATGTAAGTGTGTGTCAGAGTTTAGGTGTGTATTGATGTCCGTTAGGCTTCACCTTTGCATTTGTGTGTGTGTCCAAGGCTGGCATTCGTCACAGCGGCCGCGCTGTGTTCCCAGACTCTGAATGTATTCATGAGTTAGCTGTTGACTCAGGTAGTTAGTTCACCTGTCCACACACACACGCACACACACAGGCACGTGTACAGTACACACACACACCCCGCTGTGTCTTTGTCCAGACATTCAACAAAACTTGCCAATTTCCCTCCTCAGCCCTCAGCAGAAAATCTGTCTCATATCCCTCCATCTCCCTCGTCTCTTTGTAAAGTTAAACTCCCATGATGCTTAGCAAACAGAGACCTTTGAAGTCAGCTGGGATGGGGGGGGGGGGGTTTCCTAACGTCTAGTTTTGTCCAGATCTCTGATTTAAAGTGAGCAGACGGCAGATTTGCTGGCCAGGTGATGCCTCTCTGTGTCCTCAGCCAGGATTCCTGTCATTTATGTAACATGTGACTCATTCAGCTCCGACTGCAGCAACATCCTGCAACACAGAACATACGTTACTCAAACAACAGCTAAACAACATACTAATGCTACGACTAACACAGTACTGTTACGTACTAATACTACCTGAACTACTAGCAGGTACTGTGTGTATCTACAGTCTGATGTTGATCCTCGGGGACATTGTTGAGGTGCTTCTACTCCGCTGCTTAAAAACAATATTGTACATTTTCCTGCACTTCATTTACTTGACAATTGGAATTAATGGGCTTCATGCATCTACATCGGAGAAGTCTGTGACGGATCTGATCATTGTTTCCTGTTTTATTCAGCAGAAAGACGATATCAGCCAATCGGAGGGCAGCACGGTGGACCTGAGGAAGCCTGGGGAGGAAGAGGATGAGTACTCAGAGATGGCTGAAGAAGCCATGGACCCCGACAACTGCTTCCCCGACTGTAAGCACACACACAACGGTTTTATTCTGATGTTTCAGAAGTGTTTTACTGAAACGATTGTTGGATTAATTAACCATCATTTCTATAATCGATCCACCGACCGTCCTCTCAAATATAAGGATTGTCTGCTTTGTTTCATTTTGTCCCAACATATGAAATAATTTAACGTTAACTTTAACATATAAGATGATTATATCTGCAGGGATGTGAATCGTTTTCTGATTTAGCTGCAAACGTGGTTTTGCAAATATTACTGCAAACTAAACTCATTTACAATGATAACTCTAATGATTTCCGTCTCCGTGTAGACTTTGTTTCATGCACAGAGCTGGTGTGTATGTTCCCTGTTAATGTGTTGTGTCTGTGAGCACATGGTGTCCACTCATCATGAGACCACCACACCTCCCACCTGCCCCAATACTCTCAGAATGAGATTTATGATCCTGCAACCAGGTGGAAAGCAAACATCTTGCTTCCTTCCTGACTCAGCCAGTTTTCCTCCCGGAGCACACATATTTGTCTTCGACCCAGTTTAGCTAACATGTCTACAATACAGAGACGTGCATAAAGAAAGGCTCGGGGAACACTGTACCGACCACCAATGAAACCCTAGAAATGGAATAAATCCCTGCAGAGCTGAGATAACCTGCGATGCTTTATCTTCTGTTGGCGGCAGAAGGACTGCAAGAACTTTTCTATCTGTTTCTATGCAGATGACACGCAGCTGTGTATATTTAAATATTACACAAACATGTTCTTACAAAGTTGAATCAGATCAACTCGTTGAAAACTGTCTGCACTTCCACCGAGATGAGACAAAGGTGCTGATATGTAGAAGAAGAGGAGCTGCTTAACAAGACTTTACATTGTTTGGATTTATTTGTATTTCTTGCCTGAGTGTTTGGACAGTTTGACAACGAAGCTAAGCAGGATGTAACTTTTTATCAGACCTTTGGTCAGTTTTTGTTCACTATTAAAGAACGTTAATTATTTTACAAAATGTCTCAACAAACCCTGAAACATTCTGGTGTGCGAGACGAGGAAAAGTGGAAATTGTTGTTGATTTTAAATGTGTTTAAGTTCTCAAGGAAGGCGGGATCGACTTATTTGTATTTATTTTAGTTTCTCCATTACGTAAAATATATTAACTGAATATATATTTTAGGAGTTTTGTTGCCAACATAAAGATTGAAAGATATTTGAATCTGTTGGGTTCCTGGCGGTAATGTTTTGTTAATGCTTGAGGTGAATTGTGGACCTGGTTTATATTAACTTGTGGTGTTTTGTAAAACATATTCTGGGCGTATAAGGAGATAACTTTTATCTGATTACACACACAGTCTGCTGACTGGTTGTTTCCCTTGAACATCCAGTGTATTTGCAGTGTGTCAAAGTTCAAGCAACATGTTCCTGATGATTGTATTTAGATTTATCTTCCTCTATGAGCACATTGCTTCCACTAACCACGAGCCCGTCCCACTTGCCCCAATACTTTCACGATGAGATTTACGATCCCGCACTGACGAACGCAGGTGAACCGCAGACGCCTTGTTTCCTCCTGACTCAGACATTTGTCTTCGTATCGGCCACGACACATAAGAGCAGTGAAGGAGCGTGAAGGTGGCTTCTATGTTACTCTTCAGTCAGAACAAGTCCAATGAGAAAGAAGAATTTAATTTGTTCAAACCATTTTGACTTTCTAACTAGAGGCAAGAAATGCTGCGACAGAATCAGGCCAGAACAAAACAAGAGAAACATCCGCAGCACCTGCAGAGACTCCATTAGTGAGAGTCTGACGTGTAACATACAATACGTGCAGCCGACAAATTGACCAAACCTGGACTGGATGTTTTGGGACAAATACACACACGTAGTTTATACCAATTTAAACCACAACACACACATTTAACCTGATTCCAGCTGGAGGTCAGAGCTGCAGCTGCTGTGTGTGCAGAGAGCACAAACTATTAATAATGTTGCTTTCTAATCATTAATATGATTAAATGATAAGAATCTTTTAATAACAGAGTTATCAAACACGATTTCTCATCTGTATTCCCTGACAGATAGATAATACTAATAATAATGATAATAATAATATCATCCAGAGGTCACATTGTTACGTTTAAATAAAATATGCAACACAGAGGCACACAGATAGATTATAGAAATGTAATAGAATACGTGAACGCTGTAAGTGTGTAAATACTTCCTGGTTGTACTCCATCAGGTTTGTATTGCACACGGCCAGTTTCAGGTTCAGCTTCCGCTTCAGAGCTCTGCAGAACCTCGGACCTGTTTCCTGTGCGCCGCTGTGGATGGAGGCGCCTGCCAAACAGCAGATGTTGTATTAGCTTTGATTCATTTAGAAGATTGATGCGTCCATCACAAGTGTCCCAACACGCCGCCTCCTTCTTCCTGATTCAGCAGAGTCCTTCACAGCAGGCAGGCGTTTGTCACCAGCTGGACTCAGATCAGCTGCAGGAGACCTGACAGCAGATGAAACATGAACTGCTTCCTCTGCTCTGCAGTTTTGTCATCAGCACGTCTGTATTAGTAGGTGAGATGCGTGACGAGTTAGTGAGGGAAAGAAAAGCAAAGGCACGGACCAGAAAGGAAGGAACGTGGATGCAAAGAGAGCGAAGAAGTTACATGAGAGAAAGATGAAAG